>NC_060268.1:68444560-68545373 GCF_021613505.1 Equus quagga
CTTTTGTTAGTCTGGGAAAGATTTAATTTCTCCCTCATATCTGAAGGGTATTTTTGCTGGATAGAGTATTCTTGGCTGAAGATTTTTATCCTTTAAAGTTTTGAATATGTCATTCCATTCTCTCCTAGCTTGTAAGGTTTCTGCAGAGAAATCTGCTGAAAGTCTAATAGCAGTTCCTTTGTAGGTTATTTTCTTCTGCCTTGCTGCCCTGAGTATTCTTTCTTTGTCATTCATTTTTGCCAGTTTTACTACTATATGCCTTCCAGTAGGTGTTTTTACATTGACGAATCTAGGAGATCTAAAAGCTTCCTCCACACACATTTCTCTCTCATTTTCTAGATTTGGGAGGTTCTCTGCTGTTATTTCTTTGAGCATCCTTTCTGCTCCATTCTCCTTCTCTTCACCTTCTTGGATACCTATAATTCTTATGTTCCATTTCCTCATTGAGTCAGATATTTCTCGGAGACTTTCTTCATTTCTTTTTAGTCTCAGTTCTCTCTCTTCCTCTGTCAGGAGCCATGTAACATGTCTATCTTCAGTTATGCTGATTTGCTCCTCTATGATGTCCACACGAGCATTCAGGGATTCCGTATTTTGTTTTATCTCTTCCATTGTGTCTTTCATCTCTAGCATTTCTGATTGATTCTTCCTTATAGTTTCGATCTCTTTTGCACAGTAGCTCCTGAACTTGTTGAATTGTTTCTCTATAGTCTCTTTTACCTCATTGAGTTTTTTGACAATAGCTATTCTGAATTCATTGTCATTTAATTTACTTATTTCTGAGTCCTTAGGGCATAATTCTGGGTATTTATTGTTTTCCCTCTGGTCTGGAGTTTTGATGAACTGCTTGATGCTGGAACTATGGGTTTTCCCAATTGTGATATTATTCTGTTGCAGTTACAGCCTGTCGCCACTAGATGGGGGGCGAGAGCTGCATATTCTGAGCCCTTGGCCTTCAGCTGAGTTGGCGCCGCACAGTGCAGGTGGTGGGGGGGTTGTTTTCTTTTGCACACAGTCCAGGTTTCCCAATTAGCTCTTGCTATCTGGTCTCCTGGGGTCTTGGCTTGATGAGGTCACCCCACACAAAAGCTTTCACCCTGTTAGAGGGCTTCCCTCTAGGCTGCAAGGGCGCTTGGGAGTCCTGGGTGATCCTGTGGATGCGCCACCCCTCCCTGACTCCTTCCTTCTCGGAGCCTCCCACGGCAGCGATCCCAGTCTCTAGGGGAGGAAGCAAAGTTCTCTCTTACCCCGTTCCAGCTCCTCTGAGGGGGGCTCCAGCCTCTCCGCCCTCCGTCTTTTGGCTGCTGTTGGTCTCCAAGGATTCCTGTGGTATTAGGATATTTTCTGTTGGAATATGATTGCTCCTTTTTGTTGTATGTTGGAGGGGAGAGAGTCCCGGGCAAGCTCACTCTGCCATGATGCTGACATCATTCCCATAGCTAATGAAATTTTGCAAATTTTCAAATTTTTAATTTTCAAATTTGTAATTCAAATTTTACAAACAAATGTTTTTTCACACAGGTAAAACATGAAGCATTAGAAATGTTGCAATTTTTAGAGAGCTGTAAAGCAGTGCAACGTGATGAGAGTGCCACATATAGTCTGTCATAACCACTCAGCTCTCCATTGTAGCACAAAAGCCACCATAGACAATATGTAAACAAATGAGCCTGGCCATGTTCCAATAGAGCTCTATTTCTAGGCACTGGAATTTGAATTTCACGTAATTTTCACCTGTCACAAAATACTATTCTTTTGATATTTTTTCCAACAATTTAAACATTTAAAAAGCATCCTTAGTTTCAGGACATACAAAAACAGGCACTGGGCTAAATTTGGTCTATGGGCTGTAATTTGCTTACCTTACTTCCCCCATCTATATTTCCATCCTTTTGCCAATACCACATTGTCAGGATTACTGTAGCTTTATATACATCTTGAAATCAGGTAATCTGAGTCCTCCAACTTGGTTCTTTTTCAAAATTGTTTTGCCTATTCTAGTTCCCCTGCCTTTCTACATACATGTTAGAATCAGTTTGTTGGTTTCTGCAAAAAATCCTACTCAGATTTTTGTTGGAATTACATTGAATCTACAGAGCAATTTGGGGAGAATTGACATCTTAAAAGTATTGAGAGAACTTGGTATATTTCTCCATTTACTTAGGTCTTTGATAACTTTTATCAGTGTTTTGTATTTTTTCTGCATATAGAGTTTAGATTTTGCACATATTTTGTTAAATTTATACCTGTGTATTTCATCTATTTTGGTCAGAGCCATCTTTTTAAAATGCAAATTGGATCATGCTATTTCCCCTGTTTAAAACTCTTCAGTGGGGTCCGCCCAGTGGCATAGTGGTTAAGTTCACACTCTCTGCTTTGGTGGCCTGGGATTCGTGGGTTTAGATCCCAGGTGTGGACCTGCACACCACTCGTCAAGCTGTGCTGTGGCAGCATCCCACATACAAAACAGGGGAATACTGGCACAGATGTTAGCTCAGGGCCATTCTTCCTCACACACACACATATAAAACCCATCAGTGGTTTCCCACTGCTCTTTGGATAAACTCTGTAATCTTTAAAAGCCTAAAAAGCCCTGCATGATCTTGCCCCTGCTCTCCTTTTGAGCCTAATTTTATGCCATTCTTCCCCTTGCTCAAAATGTTCCAGTCTCAGACTAGCAGGAAATGGTTTTATCAGCTAAGGGATATAACTTTTAGAATATCTGAAAGAGTAAATAAATGTTTTCAACCAAATACTTAAAAAAATATATTTTAACCTTATTGAAAAGAGCTCTTCAATGACCTCCAGCAAAGAATGAACTTAGATTTTGGCCAGGTCATTAGGCTCTCTGTGTGGAATTCTTTGATCTTTAAGTCTATACTCCTTCCACTGAAGCAGAGTGCTTTATGAATATTGTTTACATGGAACTTAGCTTTGTATATATTAGCTAAATAAAATATTCTTTCCTTCTTTATAAACATGCTGAAACTTGACAGAAAGGCTGGGTTTCTGACCAAAGCGAGGATCCTGTCACAGTCATTATACATGAGTGAAGTTAAACCTTCCAGCTATTAAAATAGTTCTCACATGTACATGTCTACTGCAAACTTTATTATAACATCCAAGGTAGAAATGTAAGACTATAGTGATGTTCTGTGAGAAGGTCTGCAGCTACATGCCTAAGAGAGCCACAGCATTCATTTAAAAAATAAATAAACCTTAAAACCAGCACGTTTAGTCAACCAATGTTTATTCAGCTCATTGTGCTAGACATATAGAGATGAATAAATTATAGCCCAGGCCTTAAAGAAGCTCATCAGGCTAGAAAGGAGGCAAGGACCATATCATGAAAACCTAAGGGGCTTGTATTCCATCCTTTAACTCGGAGCTTCCAACACTTCCATGCACATGGAATTACCTGGAGAACTTATTTAAAAATCAGATTCCTGGACTCTTCCCTCAGAGACTGACTAGGTAGGGCTGTGGTGGTTCCGCAGGTGGTTCCTATTTAGCTAGCAACCCCTAGTCTGCACACTGACCTTTGAGAGCCAATGTATTAGGTAGGATTGAGCCACAGAATAATTAAGCTAGGTAATAAGATGAACATGTTAGCATTTTAGAATGTTAAATCTGATAGTAGTATAGAATAGCGGAATCACCTGAGAATTCATTAAACTGCAAATTCTGATATAACAGGTCTAGAGTTGGGCCTGAGATACTGCATTTCTAGCAATCTCCCAGACGAGGCTGATACTGATTGTCTGAGGGCCACACTTTGAGTAACAAGGGTAGAGAGGTTGGATTGGAATAGGGTGAGACTACAGGAATTGAGATCAGTTAGCAGCTTACTGCAGGAATCTAGGCAAAAGATGGTGACTATCTGAACTGCCAGCAGTGTTTGGTAATGACAAGAGAGAGTTCTAGTGAAATGTATTAGATAAAATTGGCAAGACTGATTTAGGGATTTAGTCAGATGTACATCTGGACGTGAGGGGAGGGGCGTCAAGAATGGTCTGAAAGTTGAAACTTAGCTATCCAGGTGGATGATAGTGACATTAACTGAAATAGGATAAAGACAGAGGAAGAAGGTGGCCTGGGGGTAGAGGAAGACTGGTTAGCATGGAAAAATTTCTTAGAATTGAGAAAGAGGGTAGCCAGAGGATTGGTTTTGAATGTATTGAATTTGAGGAATCTGTGAGATATCTAAAATGTGAAAGGTGAGTAGAGGAAGAGAAATCCACAATGGACCAAGAAGTCAGACAGTTTGGTTGATAATAGAAAGAACCGTTTCAGAGGCATTTTCAGGAGGGGAAGTTCACATTATCATTGCCACTGAGATACCAAGAGAAAGATTATATATGGTTTAATGAGAGTGCATAAAATTATGCTTAAAAAACTGACATTCCAAAATGCTGATTGGCTAAAGGGAGTTCATAAAGTGCCCAGGTTAGTTTCTCTCTCTCTCTTAATTTAGAGAAAGATTTAGGAAGGGAGACAGTTTTTTCAAGTCATTTATCGTGGTAGGTCTCACAGTGCCTTTTTCATTCAGATTTTCTTCTTTCTTCCCCATCCTCCCACAGATTGATCACACTTACAAGAGCTGCTATGAAACAGGGGAAGTGAAAACTAACAGATGAAAGTTTTGCCATGCACTGAAAGGAAAGCATCATCTGTGAAGTTCTATTTTTAAAAATGTCTGCTTGTAACACCTTTACCGAACACGTTTGGAAACCTGGTGAATGTAAGAACTGCTTTAAACCTAAAAGCTTGCACCAGCTCCCCGCAGACCCTGAGAAGGCACCCATCACCCATGGCAATGTGAAAACTAATGCCAATCACAGTAATAACCACCGCATCAGGAACACCGGAAATTTCCGGCCTCCTGTGGCTAAAAAGCCCACTATAGCTGTGAAGCCCACTATGATGGTGGCAGATGGACAAAGTATATGTGGTGAGCTTAGTATCCAAGAACACTGCGAGAATAAACCTGTCATCATAGGGTGGAACCGAAACAAGACAGCCTTGAATCAGAAACCACTTAATAATAATAGTGAAGATGATATTGAAGGATTTAGCCATGTTCCTAAGCCTTATAGGCATGATAGCGCAAAGAAGATATCAAATAACAATAATGGACTAACTGAAGTATTGAAGGAGATAGCAGGCTTGGATACCAACCCTCAGATAAGAGGAAATGGAGCAAACTCCAGAGAAACATTCTTAGGAAGAATAAATGATTGCTATAAACGATCACTAGAAAGAAAGCTTCCACCAAGTTGCATGGTGGGTGGGATAAAGGATACTCAAGGCAAGCATGTTATTCTGAGTGGGAGCACAGAAGTGATCAGTAATGAAGGGGGCCGGTTCTGTTACCCAGAGTTTTCTAGTGGCGAGGAGAGTGAGGAAGATGTACTCTTCAGTAACATGGAGGAGGAGCATGAAAGCTGGGATGAGAGTGATGAAGAGCTGTTGGCCATGGAGATTCGCATGAGAGGGCAACCTCGCTTTGCTAACTTTAGGGCAAACACTTTGTCTCCTGTTCGATTCTTTGTGGACAAAAAATGGAATACTGTCCCCCTGCGAAATAAATCTCTACAGAGAATCTGTGCTGTAGACTATGATGACAGTTATGATGAAATCCTGAATGGTTATGAAGAGAATTCTGTGGCCTCCTATGGGCCAGGAAGCATTCAGAGCATGGTATCATCTGACTCCACATCACCAGATTCTTCTTTAACAGAAGAATCACGGTCTGAGACAACCAGTAGTTTATCCCAGAAGATTTGTAATGGGGGAATATCTCCTGGTAACCCAGGAGATTCTAAGGACAGGCAGGAAACTGAGCCCAATTATGAAAGTCTCTCTAGTAATAATCAGGAGGAGGACTCATCACAAGCATCCAAAAGCTCAATAAAAGTTGGAGAGACACACAAAGCAGTACTTGCTCTCCGTTTAGAAGAAAAGGATGGCAAGATTGCTGTACAAACTGAGAAGCGAGAAAGTAAAGCCTCTACAGATATTGCTGGGCAAGCAGTAACCATAAACCTCGTTCCTGTAGAGGAGCAAGCGAAGCCCTACCGAGTTGTGAATCTGGAACAGCCGTTGTGCAAGCCATATACTGTCGTGGACGTGTCAGCAGCCATGGCCAGTGAGCACCTCGAGGGCCCTGTTAACAGTTCTAAGATGAAAAGCTCTTCTACTCCAAACTCTCCAGTGACATCACCTGCATTGACATCAGGACAAATAAGTGCGCATTTCCAAAAATCCAGTGCAATCCAGTACCAGGAAGTATGGACTTCCAGTACCAGTCCACGGCAAAGGATACCTAAGGTGGAATTAATTAGTGGTGGAACTGGACCAAATGTCCCTCCAAGGAAAAACTGTCACAAATCAGCACCTACTTCACCCACAGCTACAAACATTTCATGTAAAACCATCCCTGTTAAGTCACCTAATTTGTCTGAAATAAAATTTAATAGTTATAACAATGCTGGTATGCCACCTTTTCCAATTATCATTCATGATGAGCCAACTTATGCTCGGAGTTCCAAAAACGCTATCAAAGTTCCCATTGTAATCAATCCAAATGCATATGACAATCTAGCCATTTACAAAAGTTTTCTCGGAACAAGTGGAGAACTTTCACTGAAGGAAAGAACCACAAGTATGATAAGCCATACTTATGAAGAAATAGAAACTGAAAGCAAAGTGTCTGATAACACCACTAGCAAACCCACTGAATGTCCCCAAGCTAAAGGATTTTCAAACAGCACAGAGTGTAAAAGGGGTTCAGTGGCTCAGAAGGTTCAGGAGTTTAATAGCTGTCTTAACAGAGGTCAGTCTTCACCACAGAGAAGCTATAGCTCCAGCCACAGCTCCCCAACAAAGATCCAGAGAACCGCTCAAGAACCTGTGGCCAGAACAGAAGGAGCTCAGGAGTACCAGATGGTGGGCAGTGGCAGCAGCACCAGGGAGAAAGCAAGCACAGTGCTTTCTCAGATTGTGGCTTCCATCCAGCCTCCACAGTCTCCTCCAGAAATGCCCCAGTCTGGCCCTAAAGCTTGCAGTGTGGAAGAGCTTTATGCAGTTCCTCCAGATGCTGATGCTGCTAAGAGTACACCCGTTCGGCCCAAATCTCTCTTTACATCTCAGCCCAGTGGTGAGGCTGAAGCACATCAGACCTCAGAAAGCCCTACCACCAAAGTACAGAAAGATCCACTCACAAAGCCAGGCACCACCCCTCCCTCCAAATTAGCGACTAACCCCCAAAATGAGCCACCACCTCCCTTTCCCCCACCACGCTCTACTTCCTCCCCTTACCATGCAAGTAACCTTTTGCAGAGGCATTTCACCAACTGGACCAAGCCAACCAGCCCTACCAGGTCAACAGAAGCTGAGTCAGTTTTGCACTCTGAAGGCAGTAGACGGGCAGCTGATGCAAAACCTAAACGCTGGATATCATTTAAAAGCTTCTTCCGCCGTCGGAAAACTGATGAGGAGGATGACAAAGAGAAAGACCGAGAGAAAGGGAAACTGGTGGGCCTGGATGGCACAGTCATCCACATGCTGCCACCTCCTCCAGTTCAGCGCCATCACTGGTTCACGGAGGCAAAAGGGGAGTCTAGTGAGAAGCCAGCCATCGTTTTCATGTACAGGTGTGACCCTGCCCAAGGCGAGCTCAGTGTGGATCAGAGCAAGGCTGGGGCAGACCAGTCAGCAGTCACAGAGAAGACGGCAACAGAGGATGGGTTACTACAAGACTCAGAGAAGGAGAAAAAGAGTCATTCTTCTCCATCACAGATTCCTAAAAGAAGTCTCAGGTATGTAAAACAGACTGGCAGAATGTGGGAATTCGGTTTTTTTTAAAGATTTTATTTTTCCTTTTTCTCCCTAAAGCACCCCGAGTACATAGTTGTATATTTTTTAGTTGTGGGTGCTTTTAGTTGTGGCATGTGGGATGCCACCTCAGCGTGGCCTGATGAGTGGTGTCATGTCTGCACCCAGGATCTGAACTGGCGAAAGCTTGGGCTGCCGAAGCAGAGGGCACGAACTTAACTACTCGGCCACAGGGCTGGCCCCTGTGGGAATTTTTTTTTTAACAAATTTTCAAGTGCTAAGTTTTTTACGTCTTTATGTTTGCGTAAGAGCCATTGCACTCAGTGGTCATCATCTTTCTTCATAACTGCATTCCAGGGTTAGAATATTATTAAATGATCTTATTTCACTGAACAAAGTTTACAGCCCTGGATCTTTAGCCAAAGTAGCCTGCTGCATTCTGATGAAGGCAGAAGGGCTTTAAAATAGAAAAACAAATCAAATACCTTAATAGCAATAAATAATACATTGCTTTGAAATTCTGTGGTAGTGTGAGGAAGAAACAGGATCAAATGAGTAAATGATGGTACTATTCTTTCCTTCACTGTAGATGAAATAAACTCTTCAAGAGGCCAGCCCTGTGGCCTAGTGGTTAAGTTTGACGTGCTCCACTTTGGTAGCCTGGGTTTGGTTCCTAGGCACAGACCTACACCACTCGTCAACAGCCATACTGTGGTGGTGACCCACATACAAAATAGAGGAAGACTGGCACAGATGTTAGCTCAGGGCAAATCTTCCTCAGCAAAAAAACACAAAAAAGCCTCTTCAAGCAATTCTTTTTGACTTCCACCAAGATGTTGTCTCTATATGCATTACTTTATTTTAAGGGAATTTGGTTTTTTTATTGCTATCTCTTTCTGTCCTTCTTTCAAGTATTGTGGAAAAGGGGGAGAGAGGGTCAAGCAGTTTATAGTTATTTAACCGGTGTAAATGGAGAAGTTGCTTATTGAGATTGAGACCCAATGGTGTAATCCTCGATCCAGCTAGGCAGATTGTATACCCACACCAGTTCTCTAGGCATTAGTTTTCTTTAATACTTTAATAACTGTTGTATTGATTACCTACTCTGTGGGCGGCACATCCCAAAATCTATCTCGAATCCATATAACAGCCTGACATATTGGTTGCCTTCTTCAGATGAAGAAAATCAGAGAAGTTACAAATCAGCCAGATTAACACAGCTACTAATTGTCAGAGCCAGAATTCAAATTCTCATCTGTCTCACTCTAAAATTTGTATTCTTCCTATAATGTTGCATTGTTAATGAACAGAAGATCAAATAATTTTATATTTTCACTTCTAATCATTGACATAAACATTTATATTGAGGAAGCTTAAGTTTTTTCTTTCTCATTTGTATTGTAAACAAGATTAATGAACCTCCAGTAAAAACAAGGAACTGTTATCCCAAGTCTGTAACAAATGGGATGATTTCCTTATATCCCCTGTCCTTTTTGTTCTTAAAGATATGACCTGAGTCTTCCATTCAACTGATTGAGTCTTCCTTCCTCTTCCCATCTAGTAAGCCTTCTCTCCACCAAAGACGGCAAACTCTGATGATAGAGCAGATTCTCTCACCAGCTTTTCTTCTGAAAAGTATAAATAAAAGTAAAGTAAACACTTAATGCCTTCACTTTCTCTAGCAAAATGTTAGGAAGTTTTATATATAAGCTTTTTACATAGCCCCAAGTGGTTGTCAAAATGCTAACAAGTTACTGTTTTCCTCAAATCCATATAATACCAAAGCAAGTAGAATAGTGGTAATATACTCCTGGAAAGGAATAGTCTTGTCATTGGTAGTTGAAAGTGGATGGTAGAAAATTGTATTCCAGTAGTAATAAAGCACATGTATTACAGGTTATTTAGGAAAGGAGCAATTTAAACAGCACATGGTAGGAGTTACCTATGAGGGAATGGCAGATAGTTCTTGCAGATCAATAAATCGCTTTATTCCTCATTAAATATGACTGTGGTGTGTTTATCCACATCCTGGAAGGCAAGGCCAAGAAATGATTTGGCCTCTTTTCTGTGGAATAAGTCTACTTTGGCCTCATCCCACTATATGTGGGCTTGAGGGCAGCCCAGGCCCTTGGCCCTATACAGCTTATATTTTCACAGATTTGGTTTCTGGTAAGGAATCTCTTCCTGGCTTACAGGTGGCTGCCTCCTCGCTATGTCCTCACTTTCCTCAGTGGGTGTATGCAGAAAGGGAGAGATTGAGACCAAGCTCTCTGGTATCTCTTATAAGAACACTAATCCTATAAGACAGGGTCCCACCTTTATGACCTTATTTAATCTGTTTCCTTAGAGGCCTCCATCTTCAAATACAGCTACACTGGGAGTTAGGGATTCAACATATGAATTTTGGGGGGACACAGACACTCCATAACACATGCCATGGGTCTTCAGAGAAGGAAGAGCCCCTGTGAACAGTGAGACATGGGTAATGTAAGATTTGAATAGTCTTTAATGACTGGCTGAAAATTTGAAATAAGGATGGAAACATACACTGCAGCCTCATTGTGAGGGGCTTTGAAGACCTGCAGGTAGTCTGGACCTGACCTTGACAGGTCACAGGATCTAAGGATTATGTAGAACAGAGGAACTGCAGAACAAAGATATTTCAGGAAGAGTCCCCTGGCAGGGTGGGTAGAAGGTACAGGTTCTATGGTCCCTCTTGTAGCAGCTTTCTCAGTCTTTGAAGCCTGCCTTTTGTGCTCACCTCTGTCCTCTCTTGATACAAAGAACTGAGATAGTGGGGCACGCTGCAAGACTTGACTTATTGCTGGTGTCACAGATGTCATTTCTTCATCCAGCCAGGTCTTCTAATAAAAATCATAAATGTGTTGACCTTAAACAAATAGACAACCAATTATTTCTCCAGCAAAAATGGGTTTTTTGGGGATCAACAGAGAATTGTGATTCAGGATCTGCAACCATGGCAAGCCACCTACAAGTTCTGAGCAACAAGGGGAGGGGAAACTCTTTTATAGAGGGGAAGGGGAAGTTGGGAAGGCTATTGTAAACAAATAGTCCATTGGAGGGATTGAGAGTTTGAAGTATAGTGGCTTTTCATTGGCTGAGTTGCGACTATATCTATTGGCTGAGCTCTTGGGCAAGAAGAAGTCTTTCTTCTTCCTTTTGGGCTCTGCTATCTTTGTAGGGCATGAGAGCTCCCCCTCTGCCCTCCCAACTCCATTTTAAATGAGGTTTCTGTTTATTAGTTTTCACAAATGTCATACTAGGCCAAATCCTTATTTCCTAACATTTTGTGAGTTTGTGTAATTGTATTCTAAGAATAAACCTCTGAAGGTAAGGATTGGTCCCAAAGCACCATTATGAATCTCTCATCTCTGACTACTTAAATTATTTTATTTCCCCTTTTCAGCTATTTCACTTCTGAGCAATGATGCCCCTTAAAATTTTCCTACTCACTTTTTACACTTTGCTCCATTTATACTTACTACCCTGTTCTCTCTGTGGGGAGGGAGGCAGTGAAAAATAGTTTCTCAAAGTGTGGACCTAGGACCAACTGCATCAGAATCACCTAGGTGTTTGTATAAATGCAGATTCCTGGGCCATAGCCCAGAGCTGTAAAATCAGTCCCAGAGGTGGGAGCCGCAAATCTACATCTTTAATGAGTGCCCAAGGTAATTGTCTGATGACAATTGGTATAGTATTTTAGAATACAGACTTTGAAGTCACTCAGACCTGAATTTGAATCCTGCTCTCTCCACTTATTAGCTCTACCATCTTGGACATCTTGAGCTCTGCTTCTGTTTCCTCATCTGTAAACTGAGAGGCAGAATAATCTATCTGTTTAGAGCACAGACTCTAGAGCTGAACTGCTGGGTTTGAATCTCAGCTCCACCAGTTACTTGCCACGCTACCTGAGGCAAATGACTTAACTTCCCCGGGCTACGATTTCTTCATTTGTGAATCAGAGATAATAACCTGCCTAGTAGGTTGTTGTGAGATTTAAAACAATTTATGTAAAGGGTTAGAAGGCAGGGTGTGATTTTTTTTCCCCCACCTCCAGGACATATTTGACATGTCTGGAGACTGTTTGGTTGTCACAACTGGGGAAGCAGGGAGTGGTTCCAACACCTACTGGGTAGAGGCAAGAGATGCTAGTGTGATCCTGCTATGCACAGGACAGCCCTCCACAACAAAGAATTATCTGGTCCAAAATGTCAATAGTGCCAATTTCGAGAAACATGGCTTAGAACAGGCACATAATAAGCACTGTGTACATTTGGGCTACCATTGTTGTTTACTATTGTGAGAATAACAAGCCTTACTCAAGTATTATTGTTAGGAAATATATATTTAAGCACAGTACCTAGCACGCATCAAATTTAGAGGTAGTGTTTGTGGTGATTATTATTAAGAAGCCAATATCTGTAAACACAGTCTTTTTATATAGAGCAGATCCTATTTAAAGAAGTCATGTAAATAATGTAATGTAAATAATGTAAATAATGACTTTGTAAATGTAAATAATGTAAATAATGACTGTAATGTAAATAATGTAACGTAATGTAAATAATGACTTTGTTTAACATATTTCAAAAGTAGAACACATCTATAATCATTAATACCTCACATTTCAATAATAGCTTTATTCTTTTCAAAGCACTTTTCTTCATCTTCATAATCAAGCATTTATTGTTGCATCTTTACAGTACACCAAGCTTGCCTGGTGGTACCAGTGTGGTGGAAAGAATATGGATGTTCGAGTTGGATAGTATCAAATGCAGATCCTGACTATACCACCTAAGTACCTGTGTAATCTCAGGCAATTCATTTCACTTCTTTCAGTCTCAGTTTCCCCATCTGTAAAATGAGAATAATTGCATCTACTTCCTGAGGTGTTTTTGTGAATTAAATGGAAAGGTGTGTGGCTTGTGCAATGTCAAGTACGAGTAGGTTCTGAGCAATTTTAGTTCCCATTCTCTCCCTACATCCAGGCCCTCAGTGAGCCCGCAGTGTTTTTGGAGAGTCTAGGGTACATAATCATCTACCTCCTCTGATGCAAAGGCAGCCAGGCAGCTGAGGGAGATTATGGGGAAAGTGGGAAAAGGTGTAGTGACTTGTTTCTCTAGTACTTCTGGGCATGCAGAAGAAGTCCAGATCCCTAGAAAAGCTCTTTCATACCCTACCTGGGTCAGTCCTGTTGGAGAGGCTTGTAGGTATTTTCTTCTAATGTCTTGCTTTTTCAGGAAATATCCATCAATATCTCACCCCTTTCTTTAGAAATGAGCTAAGGCCAAAATGGTGATGCAGACACATTCCTTCTGTTACCACCTACAAACATAGGTTCTTTACCCGCGACACAAGAGGGGCCAAATAAAAACTAGAATACCAGGCTTATGGCAAGGAAAGGGTTTTTATTTCAGGTGATATCAGCCAGGAGATGAGAGCAAGCCTTCAAATTTGTCTCGTTTCATATCTCCCCAAAAGAGGGGAGGCAAGGGGTTTTAGAGGTTTGTGAGGAATGTAGCTGTTTGTAGATGGCAGGGGGGAGTCAGGGCCCTTGCTGGTCAAAGCTTTCCCGCCAGCCTGCACTTGGCCTTGGGACACTACTTACAGGGAGGAGGAGGAAGAGATGATATGAAATCCAGGTGGTTGTCCTTGGCTGTTTGTCTCCATGGCAGATAGTAGATTCTGGAACCAGGAAGCCAGGGAGTAAACAGAGGAAGAGTGCTTTGGTTTTAACCCCATATATCCTGGGTTTAATGTAGGGGAACTGATATCAGAGCCAGCATTAATTCTGCCCTATTTTATGTTCATTTCTCAATCTTGAAGGATTTGGGGCAATGACCAATTTAGCTACTTCCTGCTGAATAAGGGCATAGGTTGTTTTATCTTGTTGAGCCAGCCTTTTCATAAGGCAGTGATGCAGGTGGGCTTTCAAAGTTAGGTCTGTGTTGCATAAGTAAGTAACCAGTTATTTAATAAGAAGCATTTCTAGAGAAACAAAAAGAAAAAACAAGGTCAATGGTTGGAGCAAATCATAAACCAGTTCCTGAGCCCAGGGGGCAGCCAATCAAGATTCCTAAAAGTGAGGGTCAAAGCATCTTTTGCAGTTTAAAATGTCTTGATGGTGTCATCAGGCATTCAGGTAGCTTTCTGAGTGGTTTACACAGCAGCAGGCATGAATCTGTCTTAAGTTTACATCAAGTGCTCCAGCTTCAGTTTTTAAGGCTTCAGGAAAAAGGGCAGGTTCAGTTCTCAGTGATTCCAAATGAAAATGATAGAAAAAAATGGAAACATTAGTTTGGAGATTTGTTATTTGAGATATTTCAGGAGACTGGAAGAATTCAGGATCCAGTCCAGTTTACAGATATAAAACAAAAACCTCAAAGACAATTAATGGAATTAGAATATAATATCCATGAATGTGTATTATAGTTTCTATTGAAACATAATTTTTCTCTCTAAAATCACCCTCATTTTTAGCAAAAATACTAGTTGTAAAATAAGTTTAGTTTTAATAAATTTGGCCCAACTGTTTACATAAGTACAGTAAGAATAGCAGTTGATCATATAGGTTCTTTTGAATCTGCTTTGCTGGAACTTTTTACAAGGAATCTCAGATTGAACTTTAAAGGCCTCTCAAGGCCAGGAAAGCCAGACCAAGAACTTGTCATCAGATTTTGCCTGCAATACCTACAAATTTGGGTGAATTCCTCTCTTTGAGAGGTTTCCCAAAATATTGAGGTTCCTTGCACCTGCCAGGGGGAGTGACATTCTTTACTCAACCTTACCAGGTTACTGGGAACCCATAAGCAAGGTACTAGGCCAATATTTCCAACTGGCTTTACTCCAGAAAGTCAACCTTTATTTTTCAAAAGCTGTCTTGTCATATCTAAGCCTGTTGGTTTTTTTTTTAAATATGACATTCCAGTCAAAGCCTTGGTAATATAACTAGTGTTTCCAATTGTGTCCTGTTATAAGACAAACAGATTCTTATTGAACTTATGCAGACAACTATATAGCCATGAAAATAAGAATTTCCAAATTCTGGAGGGATCAGGTAGGGAGAAAAAGATAAATGTTTCGATTTTGTTTACAAATGTATGATTTTATCAAATTGCTATAAATCATAGTTAGCACAAGAGAAAAGAGGCAATGATTTTTTTAAATCTGAGGAAACAAAACACAAAACGTTTTTAAAAATCAGTAATATTTTAAACAAGAAGTCATAAAAATTATAATCATCTTCATCAGTTCATTTAGTCCTGTGTAATAGATTTTTTATCTTAATCTTCTCTTGGTAGTTTTATGAGGTCATCAGTTTCTCCATTAGAGTTCTGTAATTTATCTAGCTCAGTTTATAATCTGAAAGTTTATCATAAATCTGTATTTTAGAGCAGGTGTCAGTCTTTTCCATGAACTTTTCTGAAGGTGAAACATATTTGCAAAAACATCAGAGTAAAACAACTGTCCATAAATAACAAAAGACTTAAAAATGACAATTGACAAAGATACTTGACTATTTCTGTGACATATAACACTTTGAAATAACCAGAATTAAGACTGATAACTAGAACAGATCAGGGTTTTAGTAATGTTATACAGCCTTTAAAACATTTTTATCAATAACATTTACCCATACAATATCATAGGTCCCCATGTTTAATTATCACTTTCACCACGGTGACAGTTAAAGAATTTTAGGTGAACGCAGAGAATTAAATAGCTATAAGAAGAACTTCGGCATCTCTGATTAAGGACCTGATAAAAACAATATAGGATATTTATTTTGATAAAACATAAAATCTTTATTCTTCTGGTAGACTCCTCAAAGAAAAAAAATCTTTCATATTTTTGTTTTTACCAATAGCAGACCAAAAGTTTAGGAAAATTATCTTTTTAAGAAAGAGAAGACCAAGTTTTAATTTTGTACCAGATTACATTAAAATTTATTTACAGAATTAAATTTATTTTAATCTCAGCCAACTTGACCATACATAAAACTCTTAGGGGTTTTACTTTCATAAACCTTTTGTCACTTATTTTTTACATTCAGAATTTGTCCCAGGTTTCCTTTCTTCCCTTCAAGTACTTTAGGACAAATTTATCTTTTTTTAACCCAACAAGCAAAAATACTTTTATTTTTATACCTTGTTACTGAAAACATATATTTTATTTTCCTTGTATACAAATATTTTTTCCTTAATTTTTAGTAGCTTTAATTTCATATATTAATTAGAATTTTTAACTCTTAGAAACCTTAAATTCTAAGTAAAAACCGACTAGGCAATTATAAACTTTTTTTTACATTAGCATTCTGAGGCTTGACAAATTTACAAATACCTTTGATAATTTTTAGAAACATTAGTTTATAGTAATAAAACACAGATGTGTTTATTGATAGACCCAAATGCTTTTTAGTTTTTCTGTAATAAGCCAAAAGTAGATAAACTTAGACATGTTCAGCAATAATAATGTTTCAGTATTCCATCCTATCCAAAAATGACCCAGATATTCAACAGATTTTGTTATTTAACTTAACATAGTAAAACTCTAATGTTTTAGGTTACCAAAAAGATTTTGGAAGCTGTTTTTTAAGTATACAGACCATAAAACACAATTATTATACTCAAAAACTTTTACCCATTTTTATCTATTTAAATTATTTGTTTTTAGGAATCATGTTTAGATTACTCTCAAAGACTTTGTGTGACATCAAAGCAATTAACCATCATCTTAAATTGTTTTAAGTACATATATCATAACACATAATTATTGTTAAAAAATTTCTCCAAAAACATTTATCCTTTTACATTTAGTTTACCTGTTCTCAACAATTATGTTTAGATCGTCTACGAAAACCTCATGAGACATTAAACAAAATCAGCTATTATTCTAAGTTATTGTTCTTATTGACAAATTTTGTAACAGAGAGAACATGAGCTTGTTTGACCAGTAAACCCAGGCTGTATGTCTGCCTTATATCCAATGCTGATAACTTTGAGGACATACCTATTTTAAATCAAACCAGCAAACTTAAACAGGCTTTTATTTACCAAAGATCATTTTATATTATGTTAAGCAACTTTGTCTTTTAGAATTTTCTGTATGTTAATCAAAGACTGGATTCCATTGTGAGAGATTTTGAATCCTCTCTTTTAGGGGTGACCTCTAAGGTGGACTCATCTGAAACAGAGGTTCCCCAGAATGGCCATTACAATTTCAAATTATCTCAAAGGTTTACTTATTTTCACTTGCTTAATTTTAGATCAGGAATTTGAGGGGAGTTGAAGTGGCAAATTTCACCGAGAGAAGAGCGAGAAGCAGCAGATTTGGCTTCTGCTGATAGCATGTTTAATTATTTAATTATTTTCTCTTAAAGAGGCAGTAAAATATTTCTGATTTTATTTAGAAGCCTCAAAAAATTAAAATAGGCTTCCTGTTGTTGTAGCTGGCTTTTTCCAATTGCATACATCAGTTTGGGTAAACTGAAATTGCCCCATTTTGGCTATTTTAAAGTGAGATCTCCCCTAGCATGTTTAATCAACATCGCCTAAAGGGTGGATTTATACGCTTTTACAATATCAGGTAGGGGAAACATTCCCCAGAGACATAATGTTTATCTCCACAACATAATTTATGATATAGTCGGGCAAAAGAGATGTAATTATTTTACATATAGCCCATTTAGATATACCAATTTTTACAAACCTTTATCTTAATTTTCTTAACTCTTATACTTCTACTTATAACTTGTATTAGAATTCCATTAACAAGTTTCAGTATTACAATATGGTATAGGAGAAGCATTCCCAGTTAGACATAACATTTATTCCCAAGGAAAACATCCAGGCAAAGTTGACATAACCTCTTCATATAATATTAGCTTAAACACTTTAATCTTTCTAGTTTTACCAACTTTAGCAGCTTAACTGTTGCCCCAAACAATTGTTAGTCAGGTTTCTCACTCTGATTTTTGCCTCCTGACCTTTTCGGTTTTTTCAAACTGGGATGAATAGAACAGGTTTGTCTGATGTCCTTTAATGTTGGGGGGCCAATACGGGGTGACTTTAGCCCATCCAGCCTTAGGCAGTGTTTCATTAAAACCTTTGTTTTAACTTTATGTCTGCTCTATTTACCCCATTTTCCTTTTTAGTAACCAGTTAAAGATTTCCATCCTGTTGGGATGAGTCCTATGACTCTTCCCTTTCTGATTTCTCGTTGTTAACTTAATGTTTTCATTAGCATCTATAAGACCACGAGAAGAAGTGAGACCCCCAAGTTTGATTAAGGTTTTAAGACTAGTCACTGTATTTTCCTTTTAATTTGGTCTTTGCATAGGTACCAATAAAACAGCTGTTTATGACGAGAGCTCTCTAAAAATTTTCCAGCTTAAGGATTCATTGTCTGGCCATGTTCTCTCCAGAGTTAAAAGAATATTGCAGCCATGCAGTGTTACAAAAGAAAATCATCCCTTTTAGACATTGGCTTATGACTATAATTAGATCATCTACTCAGAATTAGCCCCAAATGGACTCTGCTTGGGGACAGACAGCATGTTTCCCTTTCCAATACACAGAGACAGACACACAGATCAAGACCCAGAAAAGCCAGACACCAGTGAACCAGTCCCCAGATTAAGGGTAGAAAGTCCTACAACTGTTCCCACTCTGAATGTGTGCCCAGATGGCCCCTCCACGAACAGAAAGGACCCCAGATGGCCTCTCTGCAAACAGAAAGGGCCCCAGATAGCCCCTCCATGAATGGAAGGGACCCCAGAGGAGGGGAGGGAAGTTCATGGCCCTCCCTGAGGCAACTTACCCTATTTCAGAGTTCGTCGACTCACCAGAATGGAGAACAAACAAACACAAATCTAGAGCCTGTTTCATTGCCATAAGAAAATGTGCCCAGGGTCAGTGGTGCCAAGCCAGATGGAAAGTACTGTGGACAGTCCCTAGGGCAAATAACCTAGGCAGCTGCTGGCCTGCTTCCTAGGAAATCCCTGTCAGTCTGGGGCCGCAGAGCTACAGGCAAGAGCCTCCTGGCTGGCTCACCAGGTTGTTACCGCCTACAAACATAGGTTCTTTACCCGCGACACAAGAGGGGCCAAATAACAACTGGAACACCAGACTTATGGCAAGGAAAGGGTTTTTATTTCAGGTGATATCAGCCGGGAGATGAGAGTGAGCACTCAAATTTGTCTCATTTCATCTTGTCTCCCCAAAAGAGGGGAGGTAAGGGGTTTTAAAGGTTTGTGAGGAATGTGGCTGTTTGCAGATGTGTGTGTGTGTGGCGGGGAGGGGAGGGGATGGAGTCAGTGGCCTTGCTGGTCTGAGCTTTCCCACCAGCCTGTGTTCGGCCTTTCGAGACTGTTTGCAGGGAGGAGGAGATGATATGGAATCCAGGTGGTTATCCTTGGCTGTTTATCTCCATGGCAGATAGTGGATTCTGGAGCTAGGGATCCAGGGAGTAAGCAGGGAAAGAGTGCTTTGGTTTTAACCCCATATATGCTGGGTTTAATGTAGAGGAACTGATATCAGGGTCAGCATCACTTCCATACCTCTGTTATTGGGAAGGGCAGTCTTATTTTATTGCTCTTTTCCAAGATTAATTTATCTTTTCTGTTAATTTGCACAGATGCCATTCTGACTTTGTATTTCATAGGATTTTAAAACTGATTTTTCTTAGTATTATGAAGGCAGCAGTGACTTACAGTGGCCTGTGTTTTTATCTACTTTGCTGTCTTGCAGTCTGGTGCCTTGAAGATACATTTAATTTGCTATTCACATCTGTTAAAAAAAAAAAAAAAGAAACTGTGGAGTGCCTGAAAATTAGAGTCTATTCAAGACCTTGCACGTGGCTGCCAGTCTCCCCTTTCTGAGACCTAGCTGCTTCATTCATACCAGTAAGAGCTACCTTTGTTTGACCAGACTATGTTAGACGTATTAGCAAGCACTCATCAGATCTCAGTTAAAAGTTAATCTCAGTTCAGGATAATAAGTTTGAAGTTTTCAGTTAAACACTACAGAAGGCTTAGTGGAAAATTGAAGACACTAAGATAGTGATCAATGGGCACAATACTTTTCTACCTGAGAATGCCAGTAATTGGAAAATGTAGCAAAATCAAGTTGATGACCTGGAAACTAAGATAGGGTTAAGAAATGTCACATTGGTGGGGGGTCCTAGAGGTAAAGAGACAGAAAGCAATGGAGTTTTCCCTCCTTCCAAAAGATTAAAGGTTTGGGATTTGATAACTTTGAACTCTCTTCCTCACGTGTCACTGCACATCCCATTTCTGCAAAAGTCCATCATCCCCAGCA
The DNA here is from genome assembly GCF_021613505.1 of Equus quagga. Lineage (NCBI taxonomy): Eukaryota > Metazoa > Chordata > Mammalia > Perissodactyla > Equidae > Equus > Equus quagga. The sequence continues at coordinate 68,464,735 of NC_060268.1, forward strand.
ACCCCAGAAATAAGCAGCTCTGGAAACCAATAACAAAGTCATGAAATGCTATTTCTGATGTGCTTTGATCTGATTTTTAGGGGTAAAAGGAGGTCTTTAAAATCACACGTTTGTTTTTTGGCTGTCTTGGGCAACTAGAGACAGCTGTAGCTGATCACGAGAGCTGGCAAATGGGAATTTAGAATACCATTTGCCCCAAGAGGCAGATATCTTGTATAGAAGGCTGATTTCATTGACCATCCCTTCTGAAGCTGAATGAAGGTGGTTGAATTTGAAGATAAAGTTGAACTGAAATTCTGGAAATACTTGGATACATAAAGGCCTTTAATTTGTTCTAATGTAGAATTTGATTTGCCTTTTTTAAAAAGTACATTCAAGGGGCTGGCCCCATGGCCAAGTGGTTAAGTTTGTACACTCCAATGCGGTGGCCCAGGGTTTCCCCCGTTCGGATCCTAGGCGTGGACATGGCACCACTCATCAAGCCATGCTGAGGTGGCATCCCACATGCCACAACTAGAAGGGCCCACAACTAAGAATATACAACTATGTACCAGGCGGCTTTGGGGAGAAAAGGGAAATAAATACAATCTTTTAAAAAAAGAACTTTAAAAAAAAAAGTACATTCAGGTATTATCAGAATTTTTACAGAAATCTATCTTGAACAAGTTTTCCAGGGTTAAAAAAAAGGATTATTCATTTGATGGTGTAATGCTTAATCCTACCACCTGGGTAAACCAAGTGAGCTTCCTGTAGAAGATTGCTTCCGCAGCTTTGAATTATGTATGAATATTGCAGACTCATGAGATATAACCTTACCAAGGGATTCGTTTGTATAACAGGCAATCTGTAACAATGTTACTGTTTCCTTTGAACACCTTAAGTTCATTCCCCATGTAAAGAAAATGAGATGTCTTTGTGGAGATCGTGACATGATTTTTTAAGCATCAGGTCAGATATACCAAATCTCAATTAAAAACTGGTCATTAATGAAAAACTGGTTGAAGAATTTGAGGTACAGGCAAACGTGTGTTGTCTTCCATCATGAAAGAAGAACAAATGCTGAGAGTCCAGAAAAAGAGCAGCTTAAGTCAGAGTTTGACCCAACTTGATGATCAAGTACTTAGATGTCAGTGCCACAGTTATTGCAGACATTCTGCATTGCATTATAGAGCTACGGATTGTTTCAACATGAGTTTAAATAGAAGAAATAGAAAAGCCATAACTTCCTCTTTGTGGGCCATTTATCAGTTAACAATTCTGTTTTATAGGAATTGAATATCAAATTGTACTTACCCTGAAAAAAAATCTAGTTACCCTCATCATCATTTGCTATTAAGATGTACTGAGATATAGTGTATTAAATAGATTTCCTGTCATTTTATTTTAAAGAATTTTTTACCACCTGTCTCATAGATGAAATGGGGGAAATCTTCATTTTCTTCGTTATCTCCTTCCTGATGTTGTCACCTAGTTTGTACAGAAGATAAAAGTAATAGGGAAATAGAACCTGAGTTCTCTGATTGGAATTTTGTTGTTTTCTCCATTACCTTAAACATTTCCCAATGAAATAGTGGTGGTGAACCATTTTGTTAGGAGATATAGCCTGTATTTGGAAAGTGTCATTTTACTATTTGGGAAGGTTTTCTGATTTTATATCTAAATATGAAACATTTAAAAAAATCAATGGTCAAAAATTACAGTCACTTATAAAATTAATATGCGTAAGATTAATTGTAAGATTTTACGTCCTTTTTTCTTTCTGGACTATTTGTCTATTTCTACATGGTGACTGAGTCAACCTTCTCTGATGCTGTTCTCGATTCTTTTTCATTTTCTAGTCACAGCATGTTCCCACATCTAAGCTTGGACTCTCAAAACCTCTCCCTTTGTCTCTGTATCTCTCTCTCACCATTTTAATCATACAAGGAGCTGTTCTTCCCTCAAGCATCAAGACGTGACATATCATTGATGCATTTTTAAAAATTCTTCCTTTTAGACACCTCTGTCACTGTAAGTGCAGATTAAACATCTTAACATCCATTTGCAAATCTGTGTGATTCTACTTTCAACTCTCTTTGCATAGTCCTTTATAGTTGACAGTTATTTTAATTGGTGATTTAATATACCAGTGTACTTATTTAAAATGTGCTTATGAAAATTAATCTTTATGTAGAATATAGGTTGTGCTGCCCTGGTCCTCACAGAGTTAATAAAACTAGCTTTCACTTTGCTTAGCTCTGTAAAGGTAACTTGGCACATTTCCCAGACCAAACCCCTAAGGTAAAGGTCAAGGTACAGCGGATGGTATTAAGGTGCAGAATTCGAGCCTCTCATATCTTGCCCAACTTGTAGTCCTCCTGAACTCAGTGGGTTCTCTGGTTCATCAGAGCTTCAGAACATGATTACCAGACTGAAGAAGGCCCTGTAGAATATCCTTTAATGGGAAATTGTGTGAGTGAGTACAGTGGGTGAGTTTTAATATTTCTTGCTTCTTAGCATCCTTATGTTGTTTTGAGAAGCCTTTAAGAGGACGGAGCTGTGTTTCATGTATGTGGGAACAGGCCCGGGGAATTTCTCACAGGTTGATAGCAGCAACTCTTTCTGTGGTTTTCACAGTAGCTGAGGCTTGTTGTAAATAGCCCAATCCCTGGGAGAAAAACAGACACCTAAGGATAGAGTCATGGTTTCTCAACCAGCCTTCCCTAATCCTTTTTGACAAATGGAAAGGAGAGCTTTCTTTTAGTACTAACGAGGAGATTGGGGGAAGAAAGAGAAAACGCAAGAGCAAGGCTACAGAGATTAGGAGGCTAAAAACAGCTTTTTAGGAAACCCCTTAAATTGACTCTAGATTAAGAAGAGAATGTCTAGAGATTTAATGTTTTTCCTGCCGAGGGGGATTGATATTTTTAAATCACTTTATATTTCTTGCTTTGAAATCAGAAATGGCTTATATTAACTTTTGCCCAGCAAAGATCGTTTTCCCTCTCCTGAAACGTGTTGATAACTATTCTGTGATCTACAATCCTGACACTAAGTGGTGTCTGAGAGTGTCTCAGAAGTGTCACTTTGCTTTGTCTTTGCTAATGCATGGAAATAGAGCCCCTTGTTACTTTGATTTTATGATGGTCCATATTATGAGAAACCAGCTTTTTCGGAGCCCATCCTTTTGGGTTGATGACTTAGGGCAGCCAGTTATGAAAAGGCAGCACACTTTGCTGTGCGGGGCCTCCTTTACATAAACCATCCTGTTGAGTGCTCCTGGAGTCATTCCTTCCCACCTTTCTTCTATCCCTGAGAGCTGGATCCCATAAAGAAACCTCCAGCGCATTGCTCACTCCCAATATAGAGATACCTCCGGCTCTGCCAGCTTTGAAATAATATTTTTGAAGTTGTATATCCAGCGGACTTCAAAGCTTATTTTTTTGCTCAGGCACATGCATAATTTCCATGATGAAAGGTTAAGAAGGTACTCCTCCTCCTCCAGATTCTACTCCTCAAATCCAGAGGTGATATATGTTCTGATGATACACAAAGTGCTTCTTTTAAAGAAACTTGTGTCACCATGACTCGCTGCCAGTTGAAAATCCAGAAATAACGTGTAATAGTATATGTTTTCTTCTTTTTCTTTGCCCATTAAAAAAAAAAAGAGCTGACAATTGTGTGACAGTCTAGGAACACATTCGTGGACTAGAAACCATTAAAGATGCCTGATTTTGAGTTTATTTCATTGACCAACCCAGTGAGATTTTCTCACTGGCCAGTTTTCTCCACTAACATTTAATGACCATTCCATCCCTGCTACTTTATAGTAACAAAATTGACAGTTAAGGCAAGGTAGGGAGTCAGAAGATTGGAAGAGATAGCTGTAAGCAAATGAGCAGGGAACAGTGAAACAAGACTGAGAAAACAATGTGCTATGGATGACCATACTCTGGTATGTGGCCAACAGGATGCTCCAGATTCATTTTAATAGATATGATTAACTAGAATGCAGAACTTTCTTTTCTCTTTGCCTTGCCTGCTGCATTAGATTGACGCTTCTGTCCTCCTGGCAACAAGACCTTCCTGGCCTCAGTTTACCTACTAAAACAATTGCTTAACTTCCTTATTTAGATAGTCTAATCTCAACTTTATTCCTGATCCTTTATTAAATACTTGAGTATGTAGTAAATACTATATACTAAATAAAGTAAATATATACAATATTTAGCAAATTTACTATACAATAGTAAATATCAAATACTTTACTAAATACTTGAATATATTTGTCCTTAACTAGCTAACAGCTTTCTCCACCACCACCATCACCACCTCCTACCTAAAAAAAATTCCACTCCTTACCTGTTATTCTCAAGCTTCCCTCTGAGCTACCATACCTCATCTACCAAACTGTATTCTCAGTATGTATGAATCAAGATAAATAGAAGTATCAGCCCGCATGAAGGACTGCCTTATATTCAAACAAGTATGTTGGGGCTTATGACCCATTGCTGTGTCTATAGAGCCAGTTATTTACATCTATGGCAAGTATATGCCTTCCATAAATCAAATTTTAGCAAGACCTTTGAATGCCAGTGATAATGGTCTGATTTGTTTCAGTCATGTGACCCATGAAGTGACGGAGGATTTTTCTCCTTGGGATCCAAGAACTGTTGCTGCAAAGCAAGATGGTGGGGGCTGCACTTCAGTCACACCAGCATTGCCCCTACCTGAACTGGAAAAGGAAGAGGAAAAAGAAGACACTTCAGAGCCTCTGGACATGAATCCCTGTAGTGCAACATACAGCAACTTAGGTAAGTGCAAATGTCACATAAGTAATAATATTTAAACTGTGGCTTTTTATGCACTAGCCAAGTACTGTACTTTCCTGGATAGTTTTTATTGCTCCATCGAGCAAAAGTTGGACAATTGGAGTTATAAATTTTAACTCACATCAGAAAAAGTTCTGGTGTTTACTAGGCATGTATTAAACACCTGCTACCACGAGCCTGTGCTAAGGGTCTGACTTGGTCCCTGCCTTGAGGGACTCACCTGGAGGGAAAGAGATGAACTTGTTAATAATTTCAGTTTAATATGATAATTGCAGTGATAGAGATACGGAGTATCTTTTATATTACACAGGAGAGGGTGTCAAAAGATGCCTTCCTGGAGGTAATTCCTGAACTGATTTAGCTGGTTGAAGGAGGGAAGGAAGAGTATTCCACCCAGAGGCAACAACATGAGCAAAGCATGGAGATGCAAAATAGCTTGATGTGTGTGGATACCACAACCATTTGGTGTTGCTTAAATGTGAACTGGAGAGTTAGACAAGATCATGCATTTCAAGCTAAAACCTTAGACTTTTTGCTGTTTGTGATAGTGACCCATCAAAGGGTTTTAAGCAGAAGAATAATGTGATTAGATTTGTGTTTTAGATCATCCACTCTGCAGGCCGCTCTGCAAGGATGGATTAGAGGTGAACTATTTGTTAGCCCAAAATCTGGTATTTGGATACTATTGCAGGACCACATAAATGGGAGAGGCCTTGACAAAGATAGTATGAGGGGGAACAGTGGATAGATTTAGGAGATATATAAGAAGCAAAATTACATAAGGCTTAGTGGTTAATTGGATATGAATAATGTGAAGAATCTATGATATATCTCAAATTTCTGGCTTGGAGTTAGCAGATTCAAGGAAGTAAGATCCCAATTATTGGAGATGTTTAGGCAGAGGCTGAGGGGCCATCTCTCAGAGGTGCAATGATGAGAATCCTATCCTACAAAGCGGATTGAACTAAATTATCTCTAAGGTTCCTACCAATGCAAAGTTTCTTCATTTTTCTAATCATCTTCACTCTTTTTCCTTGAGTGCCTAGTGACTTCTGATCTGTCCCACTCCCTTGAGTGTCCCATAGTTTCCTTCCTTCTGAAAAGCAAAGCATGGGGCTGGAAAAGGATTTCTCAGTGCTGTTCTCCTGTGAAATCAGGAGAAAGGTGAGTAGCATGAGCTGGACTACACATGCAAAGCACCAGCAAGATTCTTAAGGACCACTGACCAACTCTTACACCTGTTTGGAAACCAGTGGTTTATAGTATCAAAGCATTCTTCTACCTAGTTTCTCATCTCCTTTCTTCTTTGTCTTTTTTCTTCGTCAGGTTATTGTAAGGAAAAATCATTCTAAGGTCAGCTAGCGTACTTGGAAATAAAGGAATCCTTAAGAAGGCCAAAAGGTTGAGGTAATACTGTAGGAGAAATGCTCTGTTATGTCCTTTCAGGAAACTCAATCACAACAACTCACATGCAGTTGAAAATACATTCTGTAAGGCAAAAGACTTCCATTCTAAGTTCTAAAAGCCCTGTATGATTTGTGAGTGGAGGAGACCATATTACAGTTTACCCAAGCAACTATCTCGGATACCATTTTCCAGTTGGAATGGATTTTATAGTCAAGTAAATTACTGAACTTTGCCCATTCTTTTGTGTTTTATGGAGCATGTTATAAAATTTAAAAATTATTGTTTATTTACTATAATATGCCCTCAAACAGCATAATACATCAGGAATTATCTCTCAGACTTTCTTACTGCACCAAAATTTCTTTCATGATGTCCTCAGTAAAATATATACTAATTTTTACTGATTGTGTGGTATCTTATGGCTTCTCTTCTTTATAAAGATCCATTAATCAATTAAAGTTAAATTATTTTATTTGTCTTCTCAACTATGTAGATTCTTAGCAAAACTAGAGCATTACTTCCATGAACGTTCCAAGTGCCTTACGTATATTAACTCACTTCATCCTCACAAAAACCTTAGAAATTATTATCCCCATTTTTCCGACGAGGAAAATGAGGCAGAGTGCCTTGCCCAAAGTCACAGAGCCAGTGAGGATTGAACCAAGGTTGGAACCCAGTCGGTCTAAACCACTAGACTGGAACAATCATAACCACTAAATCCTTGTAAAATACTGAAGGACTGTAGCTGTCTCCCTTTTTTTTTTTAAGTCATCTACTTTGAGATACAAAATTTAAGACATTTTTTAAAAGATTATGATTACTTAGAGTACAAAAATACTAGGTTACAGATGCCCAGTCAGAAGATATCTTTCTTTCTACCTATTGCTTTACTTTGAAAAGTATGTGATGCTCATAAAATGTTGCCTGGTTTTCCTTAAGTGCCTAAGTGGCTGTGCTTGACTCCATAAGGCATGATACATGATTAATTGCTTCTTTGGAAAGATTTTACTGTGTGAGCAAAATAACAACTGAGTAATAGATAGAGTTGACTCCATCAGTTCTACAAACTGAGGGGTTTTTATTGTTTTAATTTTTCGCTTTGCTGTTGTTGTTATTTGTCCTAATGGAACCATTATTTTAAGTGGCATTTGGAACTTACCTTTTTTAATACTTTCAGCAAATCATTTGCATGAAATTTTGAACTACCCCTTTGGGTAATTTCTTATGATTTAAAGCCCTGGTAGCTTAAAAAACATTTTATGCATGTGTTTAAAAACTGAGAGGATACAAAACCTCTTAATGTAATAGCTTTAGATGCTTTTAAATATTCCAGAACCATTCCATAAACACCACGTTCTTTCATTCTTTTTATTTTTCAAATGAGGCAGAGGATGGATGGACTGATGGAAGAACTTGAGGGAGGAAAGTTAAGGGTTACTATCATTTTCACTGTGGAATTTATTTCTGAAAATTACACTGTAAAGTGGGCTTAGGAAGCAGTTTAATATAGTAGGAAAAAAATGTAGGTTTGGGGCATCAGACATATTTTGTTTTATATGACAGCTGTGTCATTGACCACCTACATGATTGTGGCTCAGCCATTTACCATTCCTGAGCTTCAATTTCCTCATCGGAAATGAGGGAATAGTAACATCTGGTTTGTAGGGCTGATGGGGATAAAAGTACTTGGTACATAGAAGTGCTTAATAATTGTGAAGTTCCTTTATTTTTTCCCAAAAATACACTGTTACTTTCTCCTTCAAGTATGTTTGATGTGCTAGTCAGAAAATGTAGAGTAAAGTGGAAATCATTTTAAATGTTTATTAGAAATGTTGCGTAAGCAGAACAACAAAATATAAATCCAAAAAGTTGTGAGCTGCCTACACAACTAATGACTGAAGGTGTGAAACGTGATACAAGATATAGGACCCCAAGGTGGCTAATAGGGACCAGAGGAGAGATGACAAATAATAGCAACATAACCGTGACAGACCCAGTCCCTCAGGTCTGCTAATTATAGCAAAACAACAGGACGTGGTTTGGATTTGTTTTGTACTTTCCACATTTCTCAGATAGTTCTGAAAACTAATAAGTTAAAAGGAAAGACAAACTCAACTGGAATAGGCCTTGTTTACCTTACTTCAGAACCTCCCATTAGATCTCTACCCTTGAGAGATGGTCTCATCGCCCCACTGTGGCATAACAAGAGCTATTGTGATCCAGCCATTCCCACACAAAGCTACCAACTTAGGCAAACTATACATTTTTCTTTTCACCTTAGAGATTACTCTCCAGGGTTAATTCAGGTGCCTTTTTTTCTTGTCCTTAACATAAATAAAGCAAACTTTATTTTGTGTATAACTAGATTCTAGAGCTGCACTATCCAATATGATCAGTAGCTACTAGTCACATCTGGCTATTTACATTTAAATTCATTAAAATATGAATAAAAATTTCATCACAGAAAGTTCTATTGGACAGTACTGCCTGAAAGAATCAGTTATTTGGGAGATTTGTATTGTCTTCTGTGGACACAAAAATCATATTGGCCTTTTGCAACTTGACAGCTTCTTAAGAAGATTGCTCCAGAGAAGCTGTTTTAGATCATGAGCTCCGCCTCCTCCATTCATTGACCAATGAATACAGTTTCTGCTCTACTTAAAAAAAAAAAAAGAGGGTTGCCCCTTACACAGTGGTGGTTTTACTCTCGGTGATGGTGACATGAGGTCAGTGAACAAACTCTGATCTATGACACCTTAATCTACCCCAAACTGAATTTAGCAGGGTATCTGCCACCCAAAATAATTTCTCAGAGAAGTGATAGTATGTTTTTTTAATCAGACCGTCAACGTTTTCCCCATGTTTCTTATGTCTATCTCAAAATGTCTAGCAGAAATATCGCTAGTTTTTTATCTGGCACACCTGACTACTTTATCAGCCTGCTAAAGTCAGTAGCTTGTAATGACTGCTCCTCTGTTGGAAATTAGTTGGCGACTTTAGCTCTCCTTCACTCACTTTGTAACTGAGTACTCTATACACTGCTTTTTATGGAGATCTATCAAGTCTCCATTGACTTAATAGATTTTTGGCTTGCTCCTGTTCTGTGTGCCTACAACTTAGCACATTACCTAAAACATACAGTAGGTGCTAGGAATATGTTTGAATGAATGAGCCAAAAATGACTTTTGCATTTGACTTTATAAGATTACTGGGTTGGAGAAATCAAGCTGTCAGAAAAATTCATGCAGGAAAATTTTAAGTCTCAGTTTATGTGTTCTGTTAATCAGCAGTCTTTTATTTCTAATATGAGGCTTAAGCCAGGGGTTTCCTAATTAAGGACTAATACAAGCCGTACCTCAGTTTCCTTTCTACATGTCCTCACAAGAAATTGTCCCATGTCTCATCTTACTTACCTGAAGCATCTCCTTAAGGCTATACCCTTCAAACACTGAAAGAAAACACCTGAAAGTCTTCTGTCTCCAGAACTTCCTTTTGCAGTGTATTGATCATCAGTGTTAAATTTTAAGGGGTACTTAAAAGAATGTCAATACATTGCTGGCCTTGATGTTGTAATTACAGAATAATGTCATCATAAATGGAAGCTTTTTAAAAGCAGTCATTCTGAAGAATACATTACCATTTGTTCATGTACTCAACAAATAATTACTGAGGAACTTCTATGTACTAGACATTATTCCACACAGTGCAGAGTTAATGATTTGAACCAAAGATTAAAAAGAATTGCACATTCTTCAATTATCTGGATGTTTAAAAAAAATAGATTGACAATTTTGAACTTTTGTTTGAACGTTTGTTATACTTTCTAAAAATGTAATTATTTCTGTTTAAAAAGAAATAATAGGCTGTGTCCCTATCTTTTAAGGTAGCTGCATTCGCATTTAAAAGTAGTTTCCAATATACTGGAATTAGTTGGCAGAGTACAATATTCGAATTACATTGATAACTTACCCCAAATAAATAATCTCTGTTCTTGGAGAGATTTTCACTTATGAGATATTACAAAACTTGAGTCTGTACACCACTGACATTCTTTAAAATAGTATCTGCACAACATGACTAACAAAAATGTACAACTGAAATTTCACAAGCTTGTAATCCATCATAACATAAATAAAAAAAAAAAAAAAAGAAAAGTACATTAAATTTAAAAAAAAAAAAAAAATAGTATCTGTATCTCTTTATTTGAGGCTAAGCTGGAAATGGTCTTTGGAGGTCAGCTTTGTTTTATCGTTTGGCATGAAGTTGATGTCCCCTCTAGTTTGCCTGTTGGTGCTTATATTTGACCGTGATAGGACCCAGCACAGAAATAATGCTCATGTAGATTAGGACTCTTCCTCCTAAGCTGCTGTTGCCTGCTGCCATGGGATGATAAACAGTGAGTACTAGGTACAGTGAATAAGAGGCCTACTCATTTGACAAGGCTGGTGCTCAGTAGTGATGTGTGGCATCTATATTTATAAACTCCAGTGTATATTTGCCAGTTTGGAGATGATCATCATCTCTTCTTTTGTCCTCTCCCCTCCCATTCTGATCTATATTACTTATCATGAGGCTTGGAAAAACATTAGGGCTGAAGATCGAAACTACAATTTAAATAGAAAGATATATTCTGTTTATTTGGGCTTTAACACTTTCATTGAGTAAACATTTGTGGAACACCAACTATCTCCTGGCAACCAGACTAGGTGTTGGAAATAGCAGTACTGTCTTCAAGGACTCTTGGTCCTTCAAAGACACACATGGAGCTGGACCCTTAAGAACCCATGTGAAAGTTGCTGTGATGCAGATATTTAAAGGCTTAATGAACTCCTCTGCCTGGAGGAGTCTAGGAGAGAGTCACTAAGATTTTGAGCAGACCTTGAAAGAGGAGTAGTTGTTTGCCAGATTAACAAGCAAGGGAGAACATTCCAGATAGAGGGAAGAGTATGTACAAAGGCCTGGAGCTTGAGAGAGAAGTGAATGTTCAACTAACTACAAGTAATTAACTCAGAGTAGCTTAAGTGCAGAGTGAAAGGAGGCAGAGTCGGGCAGATGAGACAGAGTGAAAAAACAAGGCTAGATCATAAATGGTATGTGTATAGCACAATGAGTATATCTTTTGCCTAGAGGAAATGGAGAGCCACTGAAGAATTTTGAATAGAGGGACGTGATCAGGATTTTTAAAAGATGATTCTGGGACCTACGATTGGAGGCAGGGAGACCACCCAGGAGACCTTGACATTTCTGTCTTGTTGGAATAAAGAGCTAATTGTACTCATTAGCATACTGCTACTGTCCAAATGGGTCATCACTAAGTGCCTTTATTCTCTAGCACCCTAAGATTGTAGTGATTGTCAGGTCTTAAGCAAACATTTGCTGTGGTTTGTCCTTAGTGTGTCTCCTATGATAGTGCCTTTCAGTAGATCTCTATAATGGTTTAGTTATTAGTTTGCATTTTTCAGTATGCAATCATCTTTAAAATGTTGATCTTATAAGTTTTAAGAGTCTTATATCAATCATTTTCCTTCTCAAGGAGTTTTAAACACCTTTTTGGCTTCTTTGAAGTAGTGTCATTAAACTATTCCCCTTTAATCCTTCGTCATTTGCTTTGCAGATGTGATATGGGGCCTTATCTCTCAGTCTGAAGAATTTTAAACAGGGGAACAAGTAAAGAGATAGAGTGTGGAAACTCAAAAAGAGAGAACAGTAAGGTTTGAGTGTGGTTTAGTCAAACATATTTGTCCAAAAGAACTTTTTTAGTCTATAGCAAGGCAAGATTTAAAACATAATTTATTTTTTTCTGTTTAGAGAGCTAGTATGCCACAAAAACGTAGAGTATGTGATATTATATCAGGCCTGCTGAAAGCTGAGTTTTAGTGTCTGGTCCCAGAGCCTTGAGAGGAATGTACAGGATTAAAAGTTTTAAAATAAAAACAGCTGAGATACCAAGCATTTAAAACATTGACCCAGATGATTGGAATTCAGTTAGTAGAACTTGTTTTTCTTGGAGGAAAAAAATAAAAACACAAACACTTTTAGACTTGGGAGAATGGCTTGACCTACTTGCATGGGCCATGGAATGCTCATAGTTTATTTGGAAGGCAAGTTTTTGATTCCTATGTGGAAATCTCCTTAGCTCCCAAGAGATCGTATCCTGCTGTTTGGGAATAGAAGCCACTATTAAGTATCTTTGTTTCCTTACTGCCTTGGCTGTTCATTTTCATTTTGGAATCATGACCAACTCTGCTGACTCTGTCCTTCAGTCCAGCAGCCATTTATGGCACACCTGCTGCATGTCTCACACCACACCAGGTTCTGAGGGAATGTGACAAAAAATACACACACGTTATAAAAGGCTAGAAATGCTATGTTAGAGAAAAAAGTGATAAGAGAACACAGAGGAAGAGGTGGTAGCTCCCAGTTTGAAAATAGGGAGTAGAGAGTGGGGAAGGCTTCAGTGGAGAAGGGCCATTTGAACTGGGCTTAGGACAGAACACCTTTAGTAAGGCAGAGATGTAAAAATAAAAACAGTGCATATCAAAGGAACAGGAAGTAAGTGATTCAAGTGGGAGGGTTGATGAGAAATAGTGGTAGATAAGACTGAGAGACTTGACCAACTTGCTGAGGAGTTTGGACTTTGTTCTATAGGTAGTGGAAAGTGGCATGATCGGCCCTCTTCCACCTCCTCTGATAAGCATTAAAGAGCTACTGATGGTGATAGACCTTATCTCACTTGCCAGTTCTGAGGTAATTTAAAAAAACAAACAAACAGAAAATACTTTTGGAATCTTTATTCCTTCCTTGTCCATGATTATTTTTGTTTGTTCTAATTTGGAGAAATGGGTAGAAAATGGCACCCCATAAAGCCTCTTCTTGTTCCCACATTGGAAGGGGTGAGAATAGGTTCATGTTTCTAGTTTCTTCATTAATTTCTTCCTCCCTCCCTCCCCTCCTTCTTCCTTCCTTCTCTTCTTCCTTTCTTCCTTCATTCCATTCCCCTCTCAGCCAGACTCTTTGCTTGGTCCTAGGTTTACAAATGAAACGCAATCTCTGCCCTCAATGAGAAAACCAGTAGGAAATTCAGACAGGGATACAAGGCAAGTATTCTAGTGGTGAGAGAGAAATGTTCACAGGCTATATCTGAGGTCCTAAGGAAGGAGAGGTCAATTTGGGGGAGTAGAGTAAGAAACTCTCCCCAGACACAGAATGTTTAAAGATAAGAGGAGAGGGAAACCATTCCTTGAAAAGGGTCAGCCTGAGATACAGAGTATGAAGTAGCCACGAGTCCTGAAGAAACTGCAAGCAGTTTGGTAGCTCTGACTGAAGATGCAAGGTGGAACACTACAGGACAAACAAGTATAACCAGGGCTAGGTCATGAAAAGCTTGCTTTCTGTGCTTGAGCGAAGAAAATTATGTTCTCAGGGTCAAGTCCAGATTCTCAAGGACAGCAGTTTTTAAGTAGAGGAGTGCCATGATCAGCTTTGGTGTTTAAAAAAATCTCTCTAATGGCTAGTGCGGTGAGGGAGGCAAACTGGAGACAGCGATAGCAAGAGACTGTCACAGTAGTCAAGCAAGGATGATAAGGTGCTGGTGCAGTTCACTGCTTCTAACCTTCTCCATCGCACATCATCTCTGAAGGTCTGGGCCAGCAACTGGAAAATGAAGGTTTGTTACAAAGCATATTTCTCTCATCTTCCACATAAACTATGGTTCTGACTTCTCACATTAGCTGAGGCTCAGTAGGGCTGGGGCAACTCTAGGAGGGAGGCCTTGTCATCACAGGAAGAGTGCAATAAATGCCAAGGCCCTACATCCTTCGTAATGTTAAGGGCACAGAGGAATGGAACAATGTGACTAAAAACTGAATTTGTGGTGGTTTCTAAGACTGGATTGTTGATTTACTTTATTGAGATATAATTTACATACCATAAAATTCACCCTTTTAGTGGTGAATTCAATGAGTTTTTGTATATTCACAAAATTTTACAGCCATCACCATTATATAATTCCAGAACATTTTCGTCATCCCAAACAGAAGCCCACTAGCAGTTACTCTCCATTTCCATTCTCCCCTTCCACCAGTCCCTGGCAACCACTAATCTGCTTTCTGTCTCTCTGGATTTACTTGTTTCTGGAAATTTCATGTAAGTGGAATCATGCGATATGTGGTCTTTTGTGACTGGCTTCTCTCACTTAGCATAATGTTTTCAAGGTTCATACAGGTTGTAGCATATATCAGTACTTCATTTCTTTTTAGGACTGGATAATATTCTTTTGTGTGGCTATACCACGTTTTGTTTATCCATTCATCAGTTGATGGACATTTGGGTTGTTTCTACTTTTTGGTTATTATGAATAATATTGCTATGAACATTTGTGTACAACTTTTTGTATGAACATATGTTTTCATTTCTCTTAGATATATCCCTAGGATTGGAAATGCTGGGTCATGTGGTACTCTATGTTTTACTTTTTGAGTAACTACTAAACTGTTTTCCAAGGTGATTGCACCATTTTAGATTCTTCCTAGGAGTGTGTGAGCATTTGAATTTCTCCATATCCTCACCAACACTTCTTCATCTTTTTTATTATAGCTAGCTTAGTGAATGTGAAGTGGTGTCTCATGGTTTTGGTTTGCATTTACCTAATGGATAGTGATGTTGAGCATCTTTCCATGTGCTTATTGGCCATTTGTATATCTTTTTTGAAGAAATGTCTATGCAGATCCTTTGCCCAGTTTTAATGGGTTATTTATCTTTTTATTGTAAGAGTTATTTATAAATTCTGGATACAAGTCTCTTATTGGATATGTGATTTGCACATATTTTCTCCCAATCTGTGAGTTGTCTTTTCACTTTCTTGAAGTTGTCTTTTGAAGTACGCAAGTTTTTAATTTTTAAGAATTTCAGGGGCCAGCCCCATGGCCGAGTGGTTAAGTTCACGCACTCTGCTTCGGCGGCCCAGGGTTTCACCGGTTTGGATCCTGGGCTCAGACCTAGCACCACTCATCAAGCCACACTGAGGGAGCGTCCCACATATCACAACCAGAATGACCTACAATTAGAATATACAACTATGTACTGGAGGGCTTTGGGGAGAAGAAGAAGAGGGGAAAAAGATGAAGAAGAAGGAAAAAAAAGTTGAAAAAAAGAATTTTCTTTTTTCTTTTTTTGCTTTTGCTCTAAGTGTCATATCTAAGAAACCATTGCCTAACCCAAGATCAAAAAGATTTATTCCTATGTTTTCTTTTAAGAGTTTCATAGTTTTGACTCTTAGATTTAGATCTTTGATAAATTTTGAGTTAATTTTTGTGTATAGAATGAAGGAGGGATTCAACTTCATTCTTTTGCATTTGGGTATCCAGTTGTCCTAGCACCATTTGTTGAAAAGACTATTGTTTCCCCATTGAATTGTGTTGGCATCCTTGTTGAAAATCAATTGACCATAATTGTAAAGGTTTATTTCTGGACTTTCAATTCTATTCCATTTGTCTATATTTCTATTCTTATATTAGTATACACAATCTTGATTACTGTAGTTTTGAAGTAAGTTTTGAAATTGGGAAATGTGAGTTCTCCAACTTTGTTCTTCTTTTTCAAGATTGTTTTGGGGGCTACTCTAGATCCGTTGTATTTCCATATGAATTTTAGGATCATCCTGTCAATTTCTGCAAGAAAACCAACTGGGATTTTGATAAGAATGACATTAAATCCTTAGATCAGTTTGGGGAGTGTTTCTATTTTAACATACTAAGTTTCTGATCTATGACCATTAAGATATCTTTCCATTTATTTAGGTCTTTAATTGTCTTCAGTGTGATTTGGTAGTTTTTAGTGTACAAGTCCTGACATGTCTTTTATTAAATTGATCCCTAAATACTTTATTCTTTTTGATGATATTGTAAATGGAATTGTTTTTCTTTTTTTGGATTGTTCATTGATAGTGTATAGAAATGCATATTCATCTTGTATCCTGCAACCTTGCTGAACTGGTATGTTAGTTCTAATTGTTTTTTTTTTTTTTGTGGTTTCCTTAGGCTTTCCTACATACAAGATTATGTCATCTATGAATAGAGATAGTTTTACTTCTTTTCCAATCTGGATGTTTTTATTTCTTTTTCTTTTCTAATTTCCCTGGCTAAGTCCTTCAGTACAGTGTAGAGTAGAAGTGACAAAAATGGAAGTCCTTGTCTTATTCCTGATCTCTGGGTAAACATCCAGTCTTTTACCATTAAGTATGATGTTAGCTCTTGGTTTTTTGTAGGTGCCCTTTATCAGGTTGAAAATGTTCCTTCTTTTTCCAGTTTGTTCGTGGTTTTATCATGAAAAGGTGTTGGCTTTTACCAAATGCTTTTTCTGCATCTATTGAGGTGATCATGTGAGTTTTCCCCCTTTATTCTGTTCATGGTATATTACAGTGATTGATTTTGCAGATGTTAAACCAACCTTGAATTCCTGGGGTAAATTCAACTCTGTCATGTGTATAATCATGTTTGTATGTTGCTGGATTCAGTTTGCTAGTATTTTGTGAGGATTTTTGTTTCTACATTTATAAGGGATATTAGTCTCTAGTTTTCTCATGATGTCTTTATCTGGTCTTTATATAGTTAATATTGGCCTCATAGATTTCAAGTTGGGAAGTGTTCCCTCACCTCTTGTTTTTTGGAAGAGTTTGTGAAGGATTGGTGTTAATACTTCTTTAAACATTTGGTAGAATTCATCAATCAAGCCATATGGTCCTGGACTTTTCTTTATTGGGATTTTTAAAATTACTGAGTCATTTTTTTCCCTTGTCATAGGTAGCTATACAATTTTACCACTTTTTCTCTTTTATCCCTAAATATTTATTTCTTTAGTCATTCGAGAAATATTTATCAAGCATCTATTATATACAGGCTCTGTTCTTGACATAGAGGATACAAGAGTGAATAAAACAAGAGTCCTGGCCCTCTTGGAGCTTATCATTCTCATATTCTTTCTCTCATTCTCATGCTAGCTATATATACATATTTTTTTGTTTATATTTGTATGTAATGTAGCTCTATTCCTTGTAAAACAATATATATATTGCTTCATGCCATTGGTGGAGAAAGGGGAACCTCAGTTTTGCTGTATACATTGTCATTGTTTGTATAAACTCTTAGGTATTCTTGAAGAGAGTTCTATGCATGGTAAATGGAATATATTGTTATTACAATCATAGTTTATATTTGTCCTTACCCTTGGCATTGCTACAAGGACATGACTTTAATTTTAAAAAACACCATAATTATTCATTATCATCCTCAGGACCATCCATTACCTTCTGTTCTAATCATCAGTAGGAGCATGTATTAGTTTCCTCGGGCTGCTGTAACAAAGTACCGCAAACTGGGTGGCTTAAAGCAAGAGAAATTTATTCTCTCACAGTTCTGGAGGCTGGGAATCTGAAATCAAGGTGTAAGCAAGGACGTGCTCCCTCTGAGACTCTGAGTAGAATCCTTCTTTACTTCTTCCTAGCATCTATCTGGTGATAGCCATCAATCATTGGCATCCTTGGCTTGCAGCTTCATTGCTCCAATCTCTGCCTTTGTTATCACATAGTGTTTTCCCTGTGTCTGTTTGCATATGATGTTTTCCTCTTTTTATAAGGACATCAGTCATATTGGATTAGGGCCCACCCTAATGACTTCATCTTAACTTGATTACTTCTATAAAAACTCTGTTTCCAAATAAAGTCACATTCACAAGGACCAGAGAGGGATTAGGACTTCAACATTTTGGGAGAGAGGACATAATTCAACCCATAACAGAGCATTATGCTTTAACTCTGAAATACTGAGTGGAGGCCCCATTTTAATAACATTACTAATTTTAATAGCTTTTATAAAAGTTTTATAGCATATTTCTCTGTCTTTAAAAAAATAATGCCCCTTCCCCATTATACAGTAAGCATGGAAGGTATCATTGATCACACATGTGTGTTTTATTTCATTCTTAGCATAAATACTACCCTGCCCTGGTGGTCTAGTGGTTAAGATTTGATGCTTTCACCGCTGCACCCCAGGTTTGTTTTCCGGTTAGGAAACCACGCCACCCATCTGTCAGCTGTCACACTGTGGCGGCTGCATGATGCTGAAAGCTATGCCACCAGTATTTCAGATACCAGCAGGATCACCCATGTTAAACAAGTTTCAGCAGAGCTTCCAGACTAGATAGACTAGGAAGAAGGATCTGGCCACTCACTTCTGAAAAAGTTGACCATGAAACCCCTATGAATAGCAGTGGAGCATTGTTTGAAACACCACCAGAAGGTGAGAGGATGGCACAAAAAGATTGGGCAGGGTTCTGCTCTGCTGTACACAGGGTTGCTAAGGAGTCACAATTTACTGCACAGCACTAACAGCAAAAGCATAAATGGTAGAAAGGAGGCAGAGATGATTGGCTATCAGGCTTGTAAGAGATATTCAAAAGTCACATCTCTTAAATCATAGGTTATATGCCCCCCAAAATAAAATAGAATCACATAAGAGTTTGTGGATGATCTTTGGAACAGCTGTTGACTGCTCCTATACACTGTTGCCTTTACCACAATCACAGTAATCTTATACATAGAACAGTTTAAGCAGTGCTGGAATCTATCTCTTTAGTGAAATAAAATAACATGGTTTATGAAATTGTATTCATATGTGTTGGATTAAAAGTAGCAAGTGCTGTATACGATATAACATAACCTTGGAACAAAGTTAAAAGAACAGAATAGTATCTTCTGATCACTAGTCTAGTGATCCCAGTGCTAGTTTTATTTGTTCTTAATAACACTCCCAAATATTTTCTTTATCCACAAATGCTATTATCCCTACTCTGTCACATGCAGTTATTTGAGTCTCTCTCACTCCTTAGTATTCTAGTATAGTAAATACAGCACACTTAGGGGCAGGAGTGGAGAATCTGGATTTTTTTTTTTCCTGAGAAAGATTCACCCTGAACTAATGTCTGTTGCCAACCTTCCTCTTTTTGCTTGAGGAAGATTCACCCGGAGCTAACATCTGTGCCAGTCTTCCTCTGTTTTGTCTATGGGTCACTGCCACAGCATGGCTGCTAATGAATAGTATAGGTCCACACGGAGGAACCAAACCCAGGCCGCCAGAGTGGAGCATGTCGCACTTAACCACTAGGCCCTGAGGCCAGCCCCTGGATTTTTTTTTTTTTTTAAACAAAGCCCATCACCCTGTTCCTCTGGCACAGAAATGCTGAGACATTTTTCACATTTGTTGCTCCCACCAAGACTTGGATTCTTACCTTTAATGTTTAGCTATGTGTTCTTTGATTGTTTTCTTCTACTATTTTGAATTAAGGCATTGACTTCTTACAATCTCATGGCAACCTCACTTATTTCTGCTTAAGTTTCAATTATGTAACAAGAGTGAAACTTTACTTATTCTTTTTTTTCTTTTAAAATAATACAGGGCAATCTAGAGCAGCCATGATACCTCCCAAGCATCCACGGCAGCCTAAGGGAGCTTTGGATGATGCCATTGCCTTTGGTGGGAAAACTGACCAAGAAGTACCTAATGCTTCCCAACCTACACCACCCCCACTGCCAAAGAAAACGATCATAAGAGCCAATACAGAACCACTCTCCAAAGACCTCCAAAAATCCATGGAAACGAGTCTTTGTGTCTTGGCTAATCCCACCTATGATATCGACCCCAACTGGGATGCCAGCAGTGCTGGCTCTTCCATCAGTTATGAACTCAAGGGACTGGACATTGAGTCTTATGACTCCTTGGAGAGACCTTTGCACAAGGAGAGACCTGTCCCTTCAGCAGCAAACAGCATCTCCAGCTTAACTACTCTAAGTATTAAGGATAGATTTTCCAACAGCATGGAGTCCTTGTCCAGCCGACGTGGTCCCTCTTGCAGACAGGGCCGAGGCATCCAGAAGCCACAGAGACAAGCACTTTATCGAGGACTTGAGAATCGGGAAGAAGTCGTGGGTAAAATTCGAAGCCTTCATACAGATGCCTTGAAGAAACTGGCTATTAAATGTGAAGACCTCTTCATGGCTGGGCAGAAAGACGAGCTCCGTTTTGGGGTGGACAGCTGGTCGGACTTCAGGCTAACCAGTGACAAGCCATGTTGTGAGGCAGGTGATGCAGTTTACTACACAGCCTCATATGCAAAAGATCCACTTAATAGCTATGCAGTCAAGGTAAGGAAATATTATAAATCTGACTTTAACCTTATCCAAATCACTGTTATTGGGATGGGTCTGTTCTTTCCTCCATGCCTCCATTTAGCAAAAAGTTGTTGATCATCTACCTTACACCAAATATTGTAATAAGCAGGGGGCTTATTATCTAGAGGAGAAAACAGACATGTAAAGAGACAGACTTATAACACAGTATACTGAGTGCTAAGACAGAGGTAAACAGAATTCTGGGGGAGCTTAGAAGAACCTCACCCAGGCTCTAGAGGTCAGAGAAGTCTTCTTAAAGTAGGTAATCCTTGAGCTGTGATTGTTTGCAAAGGCTACCTATATAAATGAGGTCTGTTAATGTGACTTCCACTCCATGTTTCTGTCTTTATTCTCTAGCAAAAAAGAGGCCCTTGTCTACCCCTGCTCTATAACTCCTCTGCTTCCTGGAGAAACATTTTTATAGAGGAAGATAACCAATATTTGTTGATGTGCAGGAACTTTATTAGTGTTATATAATTTAATCTTCACATCAACTTTATGAGGTTAAGATCTTTTTATCCATTTGACAGATGATGAAAGTAAAACTCAGAGAGGTAAGCTAACTTCCTTAGGGTCACACAGCTAGCAATTAGTAAAGCTGAGATTTAAACACAGATCTCTCTGACTCCATAGCCTACACTTTGTCCATTAGATCACATATTAATTTCTTAAATGTATTGCACCCATTCCAGACAACCTACTTTTTCAAGAGGGCTAAAATTATTAACATCAAGAATTCTTGTCCAATTATATTCTCTGTAACAGTAAGCCATAGGTTTCATCAAGGTTACAGATAAAGCATGGACTTTGTTACATTTCCATTTTCATTTGTCTCAAGGTAATTTTTTATTTCTCTTTTGATTTCTTCTTTGATCCATTGGTTGTTCAGTCATATGTTGTTTAATCTCCACATGTTTGTAAATTTTCTAGTTTTCTTCATGTAATTAATTTCTAGTTTCATACTATTGTGGTTGGAAAAGATGCTTGATGTGATTTCAGTCCTCTTAAATTTATAAAGACTTGTTTTGTGGTCTAACAGATGATCTTAGAAAATGTTCCATGTGTACTTGAGAAGAATGTGTATTCTGTTGCTTTTGAATAGAATGTTCGGTAAATATCTGTTAAGCCCATCTGGTCTAATGTGTCGATTAAGGCCAAAGTTTCTTTATTGACTTTTCTGTCTAGATAATCTATCCATTGATGTAAGTGGGAAATTAAAGTCCTCTACTATTATTTTATTGCTGTCTGTTTCTCCCTTTAGATCTGTTAATATTTGCTTTATATATTTAGGTGCTGTTATGTTGGATACATAAATACTTACAAACATTATATCTTCTTGTTGGATTGACCCCTTTATCATTATGTAACACGCTTCTTTGTCTCTTATTACATTCTTCGTTTTAAAGTCTATTTTGTCTGATATAAGTATAGCTACTCCAGTTTCTTTTGGTTTCCATTTGCATGGAATATCTTTTTCCATCCCTTCACTTTCAGTCTGTGTGTGTCCTCACATCTAAAGGGTGTCTCTTTAGATCCAACCCAGTGGCGCAGCAGTTAAGTGCACACATTCCACTTCTCAGCAGCCCAGGGTTCACCAGTTCGTATCCCAGGTGCAGACATGGCACCACTTGGCACGCCATGCTGTGGTAGGTGTCCCACATACAAAGTAGAGGAAGATGGGCACGGATGTTAGCTCAGGGCCAGCCTTCCTCAGGAAAAAGAGGAAGACTGGCAGTAGTTAGCTCAGGGCTAATCTTCCTCAAAAAAAAAAGATAAAGTGTGTCTCTTGTAGGCAACATATAGATGGAGCTTGTTTTTTTATCCATTCAGGCACTCTATCTTTGTTTTGGTTTGTTTTGGGGGTTTTTTGTTTTTTTGGTGAGGAATATTGGCCCTGAGATAACTTCTGTTGCCAATCTTCCTCTTTTTGCTTGAGGAAGATTGTCACTGAGCTAACATCTGTGACAGTCTTCCTCTATTTTGTATGGGGACGGTGCCACAGCATGGCTTGATGAGCGGTGTGTAGGTCTGTGCCTGGGATCTGAACTGGCAAACCCCACGCCGCCAAAGCGGAGTGCACAAACTTAACCATTACACCACCAGGCCGGCCCCCACTCTATGTTTTTGACTGCAGAATTTAGTCCATTTACATTTAAAGTAGTTATTGATAGGTATGTGCTTATTGCCATTTTGTTAGTTGTTTTCTGGCTATTTTTGTAGTTCTCTGTTCGTTTTTTCTTCTCTTGCTCTCTTCCTTTGTGGTTTGATGACTTTCATTAGTGGTATGCTTAGATTCTTTCCTATTTATCTTTTTTGTATTTACTATAGGTTTTTGCCGAAGGTTACCACGAGGCTTATGTATAACAACTTGTATCTATAACAATCTATTTTAAGTTGATAATAACTTAAGTTTGATCCTATTGTAAAAGTCAACATTATTCCCATCCTATGTTTTATGTTTTTGATGTCACATTTTACATCTTTTTAACTTGTATATTCCTTAACTAAGTGTTGTAATCATAGTTATTTTTACTAGTTTTGTCTTTTAACCTTCATACTAGCTTTATAAGTGATTGATCTGCTACTTTTACTGTGTATTTACTTTTCCAGTGAGATCCATTCTTTCATATGTGTTCTTTTTACGAATTAGTGGACTTTCTTTTCAGTTTAAAGAAGTCCCTTTAACATTTCTTGTAAGACTGGTTTGGTGATGATGAACTCCTTTAGCTTTTGTCTGGAAAACTGTTTATCTCTCCTTCACGTCTGAATGATAACTATGCCAGGTAGAGTGTTCTTGGAAGTTTTTTTCTTTCAACACTTTGAATATATCCTGCTGCTCCCTCTGGCCTGTAAAATTTCTGCTGAAAAATCTGCTGATAGTCTTGTGAGGGTTCCCTTGTATGTAAAAAGATATTTTTCTCTTGCTGATTTAATATTCTATCCTTATTCTAACTTTTTTATTTTATTTTATTTTGAGAAACATTAGCCCTGAGCTAATATCTGCCACCAATCCTCCTCTTTTTGCTGAGGAAGACTGGCCCTCAGCTAATATCCGTGCCCATCCTCCTCCACTTTGTATGCGGGATGCCTGCCACAGTGTGGCTTGCCAAGCGGTGTATAGGTCTGCACCTGGATTTCGAACTGGCGGACCTCAGGCCACCAAAGCCGAATGTGTGAACTTAACCTCTGTGCCCAGGCCGGCCCCTCTTGTCTCTAACTTTTGACATTTTAATTATAATGTGTCTTGGTGTGGGTCTCTTTGGGTTCCTCTTATTTGAAACCGTCTGGGCTTCCTGGATCTGAATGTCTGTTTTCTTCTCCAGGTTAGGGAAATTTTCAGCCATTGTTTCTTCAAATAGGATTTCTACCCTTTTCTCTCTCTGTTCTCCTTCTGAAAGCCCTATGATGCAAATATTAATCTGTTTGATGTTGTCCCACAAGATCCTTAAGCTATCTTCACCTTTTCTCCCTTTTTCTTTATTTTTTGCTACTCTGATTCGGTGAGGTCCACTGCGTTGTCTGCCAGTCAACTGATCCTTTCTTCTGCTTCATCTAGTCTGTTGAGCCCTTCTAGTGTGTTTTCCAGTTCAGTTATTGTATTATTCAGCTCTGTGACTTCTATCTGGTACTTTCTTATATTTTCCATATTTTTGTTGAAGTTTTCCCTGTGTTCATCCATTCTTCTCCCAGTTCAGTGAGCATCACCATGACCATTACTTTGAACTCTTTATCTGGTAAATTACTTATCTCCATTTCATTAAGCTTTTTTCCTGAGGTTTTATCTTGTTCTTCCATTTTGAACATATTCCTTTGTTTTTTCATTTTGCTTGACTCTCTGTATTGGCTTTTATACACTAGATGAAACTCACCTCTCCCAGTCTTACAGTAGTGGCCTCATGTAAGAGATGAAACTTGTTGGTCAGCCCTGCCTCAGTTCTTGGTTGTCTCTCAAGCTTTTGTGCTTGTCCAAGCAGCCTGCAATGTTTTTAATAGCTCCCAGTAGTTGAGGATGTGCCAAGACCTATCAGTGTCCCAAAGGGGAGGATCTCAGCACCTAGATTCAGGCTGACTGGAAGCCGGACCATCAGGCATCAGCTTTTAATAGTATGTAAATATATACAGTCCTGTGGGACCACAGCAGAGGCCCTGCTGGCCAGGAAAGCCAAGCAATCTGGAGGTGTCCCCGAGGGCGCCATCACAGAAATCGGGGCTCCAGACAAGTGTATAAGCTCTTTTCAGGGTGGTACCCATGAGCTGGATCAAGACAGAAGGAGAGCACCAAGATGGTGTCCACTGCCTATGTTCCTTGAGAGAAGCTCCATAGGCCACCATATGTGTGTCAAACCTGAAGCCTACCCTTCAGGCCAAAGTTCTAGATCAAGCAAAGAGGCCTCCTTTATGGAAATACAGGGGAGTGAGCCCCAGACCACTCTCTGTGCAGTGCCCTGGGAGTGGTAGTCTGCCAAGAGCCTTGATTGCCACAGTCCCATGGGACCCAGGAATGCAAGCCCCCCTAGCAACCAGAGCCAGGCAATCAAGGGGCTTCCCCTCAGCAGCAGCTGCAAAAATTGAGACACCAGACATAAAAGCCAGGGCACAGACCCAGGTAAAGCTCCTTTCCGGGAAACACTGGCCCTCTGGAGTGCATCAGAGGGTGAGTGAGAAGATAGCACCCACCCTCTAAGGTCTCTGGAAAAGATTACCATCATCCCCAAGGTGTATGTTTAATTAGAAGCCTGCCCCTTAGGCCACAGTCATGATAATTAGCTAATAGCCCTCCACAGAAAGATCTAGCTGCTGGGTCTGTCACTTCTTACTGTGCCCTGAGGGTGGTAGCTATTTAAGATTTCTTTCTCCACTGGTTCCAGTCTTATAAGACCCATGATAATAAGCCCCACTGGCCACCAGAGCCAGGTGATATAGAGGTGTACCCTGGCAGCAGTCACAAAAATCAGGGTGCCAGACAGGGGTGTGAGCTCCTTTCTGGGTGACACTGATTATTATAGTCCCATGGGACCTGGAACACAAGCTCCCCTGGCCTCCAGAGCCAGACGATCAAGAGGCATCCCCTCGGCGACAGCTTCTTGTAAAATTGATTTCCGGAGGTACTGGTGCTCTGAAGCACAGCAAAGGCAGAACACAAGAATGGCACCCACCAGTCTCTGTCCTGGAGAGTGTTCCAGCAGCTCCTAGAAGTGTGTGTTAAATTAGATGCCTGTCCCTCAAGCTGCCTCTTTAACATAAGCGGGTGAGCCTTCGCTTTAAGTCTGGGCACATTGGCTGCCTCTGAACTGGGCCCTGGGGCAGGTAAGTTCCAGCACATGGGCCTTTTAAGAGTGCTTTCTTAGATCGCCATGGTTTCATGGGCCTTGGACCGTGAACCCCATTGGTTTTCAAAACTGGATGTTTTGCAGGCTCATCTCTCAAGTGAATGTCTTAAAAGTTGGGATGCCTGATGTGAGTGGGATTTGAACCCTTGGCTCCTCAGGAAGAAGCTCTGGGTTTGGGGTTCCCTCCCCTACCAGTTATGGGATACTGCACTAGGGGTGGGGTTTGTGGTGAGTTTATGTCCCAGCCTCTCCTACTAACTTCAGTGTGGTTTTCTCCTTGTTTGCCAGATGTGTAGTCATCCTCTGCCAGCCTTTAGGGGTTTTTGTTTTGTTTTGTTTTGTTTTGTTTTTGAGAAAGATTAGCCCTGAGCTAGCTGCTGCCAATCCTCCTCTTTTTGCTGAGGAAGACTGGCCCTGAGCTAACATTTGTGCCCATCTTCCTCTGCTTTATATGTGGGATGCCCACCACAGCATGGCTTTTGCCAAGCGGTGCTGTGTCCGCACCCAGCGAACCCCCGGCCACCAAAGCGGAACGTGCAAACTTAACTGCTGCCACAGGGCGAGCCCCTAGGGTTTGTTAAGGAGGAAAGTGTTCCATATGTAGCTGTAGACTCAGTGTGTCTGTGGGAGTTGAGTTCAGAATTTTCCTACAGCACCGTCTTGAACCAGAACCCAATAAAGCATGGACGTTGAAGTCCAAAAGATCTGGGTCCAAATCTTGTCTCTGTGACTTAGTAGCTTTGTCGTAAATTGCTCCTCTGAGTGAGTCTCAATTTCCCCAGCTTTAAAAAGGGATAGTAATGGTACCCATCTTATGGGGCTATTTGGCTAAAAGAGAACAAAATGTCCCTGATAAGTATTCACTTCTTTTGCTATTCTTTAGCATTTTCCCTAGGTTACTTTAGGAGAGTAACAATCTTTGAGCCTCAATTTCCTCTTCTTTCAGGTGTTTACAGTGATAATCCACCTACTTTGTGGGATTGAGGTTAGGATCAAGTGAGATAATGCATGGGAAAGGATTTTTAAAAACACAAAGCTCAGGGGCCAGCCCCGTGGCCGAGTGGTTAAGTTCCTACGCTCTGCTGCCACAACCCAGGGTTTCACTGGTTCAGATCCTGGGCACGGAAATGGCACCACTCATCAGGCCACGCTGAGGCAGCATCCCACATGCCACAACTAGAAGGACCCACAACTGAAATATACAACTATGTACTGGAGGGATTTGGGGAGAAAAAGCAGGAAAAAAAAAAAGAAGATTGGCAACAGTTGTTAGCTCAGGTGCCAATCAAAAAGAAAAAAAATACCACCACAAAGCTCTGTGTAAATTTGAAGTAATGTTCTCCATTCCCATAGTCCCTTTTTACTGATTCTGTTTACTGGTTCAAAAGGAATTAGCAGATCTAAATGACTTTTAGGTGTTAATTTGACTTAGAAAGATCAGATAGTATCTTGGTAAATTAATGGACAAGGTAAACGATTGCCTTACCTGTCTATGGAGACAGAATACGTATTTGGACCAGACCTTCAGCTCCTGCTCTCTGCAGTTGCAACACCTACGCCACTTAACTGTCTGGTGGCACTGTGGAGTGACCCTGTGCCCCAGGCCACACTTTTTAAATTAAACTGAGGAGTAAACCGGAGAGGGGGGATCTGGATTTGAGTTAATACATTATTGTTGAGTCTAAAAAGGCATTTTGAGATTCTGTGTAGCAATCAAAAGCTCTTCTATCAATTGGGGTAGGGGCTTCACCTATCTTAGGCCTTTATTGCTACAAGGTCTCCAAAGCAGGATGAGTATCTCTTTCAGAAAGGAGTATTGAGCATCTCTGTTCTTTCAAAGCACTTGAGAAGAAGGGCTTGACTGACTTTATGTATTGTTACCATGCAATCTTGTCTCTCCCAAATCAATAGTCTTGATATTGATTTCTTTGCTTGTAATGATGCAAAAGCAATCTCCAAAGAACAGGTGGCAAGTGATTTTATACTGGGAGTTGTTGGCAGGTTTGGGAAAAGATGTTTTACACTAAATGGCAAATATAAATGTCTCTTTGGAGATCCTCTGGGCCTTTCTAGAAGTACCCAATTGATTGTACAACCTTAGGAAATAAACTACTAGGACAATGTGAACCTTACCTTTGCAGAGATAAGCAAAAGAGACCAGCAGTTGGCTCACACAAACAACTTTTTACTGTTTGTCTTCTTAAAATATCCTTTCCTATACTAATGGAATTTAAATTAGGCTAACAGGTGGTGACAGTCTCTTGAAAAGACTAAAAGATCTTTAAAATGTTGCAAAAGGAAGTCAGTGCTAGAATTTAGCAATTTGAAAGTCAAAGGATACTACCCCTTAACTACCAAATCCACTTCAGTGATAGAGTGCTAAGAGCTTTACTTTGGGTGTTGTCTTAGTTTGTTCAGGCTTCCTAACAAAATACCGCAGACTGGATGGCCTAAACCACGGAAATTTATTTTCTCCCGGTTTTGGAAAGGAGGACTCTTTTCTAGTCTTGTAGACAGCCACCTTCTTGCTGTCCTCACATGGGGTGTTAGGGGATGGGAGAGAAAGTATGTCCACATTAGGGGTTAGGGTGTCAACATACGAATTTTGGAAGGACACAATTTAGTTCATAGCTTTATTCTGTTTTTCATTCAATGTGAATAGTTTTATTTTATTGGTCTTAAACTAAAAGATATCACAACACAGAATAAAGAAAAGTAGATTTGGAGTCAACTGACATGGGTTGAAATCTGAATCTATCACTGTGTATCCCCAAGGAAGTCATGTAATGTCTCTTGGCTTTCACCTGAATGGATACCAACTGCCCTGCCTACTTCACGAAATTGTTATAATGTATATATGTCTGTATAGTAAAACTGCTTTTGTAAACATAAAATTTTTTTAAATATAATACTGTTATGAATAATGGAAAATTACTGCTCACCATTCTTTAGATCACTCACTAGTATTATTATTTAATATTAGGCACTAGCCTGAGCATATTTAGATAGGTTCTGCACATAGATATTTTCTTTCCCATTACTTCAAAGATGTAAACATCCTTCCTTAAAATTATGAGAGAAAGCTACTAAATGCTAACATCCTCAAGAATTTTAGCACTGCAAAAGATTGAAAACAAACGAATTGCCTGATAATAAGGAAACAATTTAATAAATTATGGTACATCAGCCCAATGGAATGTTTGCAGCCATTAAAAATGGTAATTTTGAAGACTATATAAAATCATGGAAAACATTTTTTGTAAAATGTCACATGAAAATAGCGAAATACCAAATAGTGTGATCCTAAGTTTTTAAAAATTAACTCCCAGGGGCTGGCCCCGTGGCTGAGTGGTTAAGTTCAGTGTACTCCACTTCGGCAGCCTCGGTGCAGACCTATACCACTCAGCAGTAGCCATGCTGTGGCAGTGACCCACAAACAAGATAGAGGAAGATTGTCACAGATGTTAACTCAGGGTGAATCTTCCTCAAGCAAAAAGAGGAAGACTGGCAACAGATATTAGCTCAGGTCTATTCTTCATCAGCAAACAAAAAAAAGAAAAATTGACTTATAAAATGGTAATATGCAAATAATTCCTATGTTAGAGTAGTGATATAGATGATTTTGATTTTGTTTTGAAAAAGGATATCATAATGTCTTTGGTGAAAAAGCTAAGGAATTGGAGGTTTTGGATCATTTGACACTGAACTTCTTGAAGGCTGGTATCCTGAGTTATTCATCTCCATATTCCCATCCTCTAGCACAAATTATAACTAGCTCCTGTTTAATGCTATTGGCTTTTCACCCAGTAGTTCCTCTGTCTGGGCTGCTCTTCTAGGCAGAGCATTGCATCTGCAGGTGACCAATTTCAGAATCACCTGAGGGGTCCTCATTAAAAATTTAGTTTCCTCAGCATCATCCCATACCTACAGAATCAGAATCTCTGGAAGTAAGGCCTGGAAACTACATTGTTAGCATGCACCCCTAGGTGTTTTTGAATTTTTAAGCACTATTGACATAGTGGTTAAGAATTTGGGCTTTTAAGTCAGACGGACCTGAGTTTAACTTTGTGCTTTAGCAACTTATTAGCTGTGTTACCTTGGCCCAGATACTTAGCTTTTCTAAGCCTGTGTCTTTATTTGTAAAATGGAGAAAATATTTTATTCTTCTTAAAGCCATTGTGAAAAATCATAGAAGTTGATATGTACATAGTGATGTATATAGTGCCCAGAGTACCGTTTGGTATTCAGTAAATGGTAGCTATTTATTCTTCTACTCTCTTCTCATGTACCTAGAAATCTCCTATGTTTTCTTAAAGAATCCAGCTCTTTACATTTTCTTCTCTAATCTTCTGAGAACATGTTGATGGCTCCTCTTTGTGTCCCCACTCAATACCTAGTGGATTTCTCTGTCACTGCGCTTTCATGCTACTCTTGTGCAGTTATACACTACCACCATTATACAACTAAGGTGATGTGCCTCCCTTCCCTCTGTTGTACTTGAGCTTCCCCATGGGAGGGACCATGGCTTATCAATCCTTATACCACTATATTATTATTCTAATATCCTTAGCATTAGATAGCATTATATACTATCTAATACAGTATTGTGTACATAGTGAGTATTCAATAAATATTTCTTGACCTTTCAACAAACATTTACTGTGTAAAATATTGTGATATCTGTGTGGGTCTGCAGAAATACATATAAATAAGACAAAGGCATTGTTCTCAAGGAGTTTATATTCCAGTGGGAAAGACAAAGGCATAAATAACTCTTAAGACAGATTATAATGAAGATTCAGAGTGGTATGCAGAGATGTAAAGATGAATGGAAATTAATGAATGAAAGAGGTCGTTAACACTTATCTCAGGACCAGTAAAAAAGGGCCTCTTGTGCCTAGTTCACACTATTCTTTATGGTAAATACAGTGCATGGAGAGAATAATGGAAAATTAGGGTATGGAGAGATTTGGGACCAAAATTAGAGGCTTTGAATGATGAGCTTAAGAGGTTAGACTTTATTTTGTGTTTTATGGGAAGCCACTAGGGATTTTTAAACAGAGAGATAACATAAGATTAATGACTTTGGAAGAAAACTGTGGTGGAAGAGTCTAGAAGGACAGGAAGCAGGGAAAGCACTCAATATGCTATTGCAATAGTCTAGATAAATAATAATGAGACCCTGAAATAGGACAGCAGAAAAGAAGGGGCAGGTGATAAAAAAAAAAAAAAAAAAAACTGAGGCAGGCAGTAGACCATGTCGGTGAGTGGCTGGATGTAGGATAAGAGCAGTGTTGCTAAAATTTCAAGAAGGAACAACCCCAGGAGGATAGTGATGCCATTAACTAGAATATGAATCAGAAAGATGAGCTGTCTGTGGAGAATGCCCTTGGGACAGCCAAGTCGAGAGAAACCCTGTTGCCAGATAAAAATGTGGATTAGGTACCCAGAAGAGAGGTCAAGCCCAGAAATATGGTTACTCAGTCCTCTCATAGGCTTGACTTAGTTCAAACTGTGGGAATTTACAAGAATATAGCGGCAGGTCTGCCAATTGGGGAAAGGCCGACATATCTAAGTGACCCAAAGCAGGAGCGTTTGGAAAAGAAGTAGCAAAGAGCAAGGACCTACAGATCAGAGAGTCCGAGACTGCAGAGTCCAAGGTTGCAGAAGGCTTGAGCAGAATGAGGAAAAGACAGGAGTTCAATCTCTGGTAAATCTCAAGAAAATACAGTGGCGGTAATAGTAAGAGCAGATATCAGATGCAGCGAGTTAGAGGGAGTATAGAATGTGGAGTCTGTGGAAGCAGTGAGCACAGTCTACTTTCTAAGTGTTTTGGTGAAGGAAAGGCCAAATTGGTGCCCAGACAATATTTAACCTTCAATTTCTGTTTCTATCTCACTCATGTCTCCTTTTATCCCCTCATCACCATTTGATGAGCTACCACCTAGCAGATCGGACCATGTGTCTCTGCAGGCTGCATATTGGCTGGCCTCTAGCCCTTAACTTCTCTGCTCTCTAAATAAAACTTAACATACAGTTAAGCATGAACTTAAAACTTCCCTGCTCTAAATAACATCTACCTTGCTTTTTCCCCCTTTCAAGGAATCTCAATAGCCACTTACCAAACACATAATCCTCAAAGTAGACTCAAGTCAACTTTAGAAGGGCAGGCATTCATCATTCTACACAGGAGGAAACTGAGGCCAGAGAAGAACAATTACTTTTGCACAGGGTCACCAGCTTCATGGCAGGCTGCCTCCTGACTCCTATGTGGAACCTGTCCTATTACACCATACCTGAGTCAATCACCTGGCCCTGCTGTACCTCAGTGTTGTCCCTGAATGGACAAATGACAGAGACAGCCTTTTGCCTAGAAGCAGAGTGGACAGTTGTTAAAATTATGGCCCAGTCTCAGGGGAATGCTCTTTTTTTCACTGCTCTCATGAGATCATTTTATAACAAATGCTGCTATGTGAGACCATGTAAGAAACTTGGATGAAATTACTTTGAGGAAGATGATGAAAATTTCACATAAGCAAAAAGCATAAATTTTTGACTTATTTTTCCAACAGTTCCAAATTTAGGGTAGTAGATATCTTCTCTTTTTACAGTAGTCCAGGTCTTTGTTCTCAAGGATGGAACACACAATGCTCAGTGAAGATGTACACGTCCCTGTTACAGCAGGCTGCTTCCTTTCTTCCAGCTATGCCAAGAATCTTGTTAAAAGCTTGTAATAAAGTAGAGATTAACTGTGGAGACCAGCATCTTTTATTGCATTTTGACTCCAGAGTCTCTGTTTATCTCATTTGGGTGGTTGCTGAGAAAGCAAGACACTAAATGAAAAAGCATTAACAGGAATAACTGTGATTGGTAGGAATTTACAACTAGTTTAAACTATAGACACAGGCAATTAATTATTGGCTTAGTGACAAGGAGAAAAACTACAAAGGGGAAACCACTCCCACTTTTGTAATTCAACAGAAATATGTCCAACATTGAAACTTCACAGAAAGCCATTGATCAGCAGCCAGCTATACCTACTCATAGCCATCCTAGGTCAGTGTCCACTTCATTTCAGGGCTGAATGGGTTAATAAGTTCCTGAGAATCTCAGCTGGGAATGGTTTAGAAAGGAGAGATTTTAGCTACTCATGTAAACCTAGAATCAAAATGAATTGTCTAGTGGGAAAAGGGAGCCGTGGCTTTCACTTATAAGGTGAGTGAACATAGTCAGGAATTGTAAGTTGGATTCAAATTAATTGAATTCCTAATCTGGCCCCTGAGCTGGTTATTGAACTTTTCTGTGCCTCAGTTTCTCTAGTGTGAACATCCTGGACATCATTCTGTCAGCCTAAGTTACTGGCTTAGGAACACAAGTGATTTTCTTCTGATCCATATGCTGAGCGGGAACGTGAAAAGATTTAATGAGTACAAGTCACAAGTAAAATCTTATACAATTGCCTTCTTGAATTTCTCTTCTAGACTCCAAAATGGCTTTTTTGGGCATGTGAACATTTTTGCAGCAATTCAAGCTATAAATTTCCTGGCCTACCTGGCAGATCTCATAGCAGATTCCTAGAGCATGGAGTTCTGAGTACTTGGGGCCCAGACAACATTTGTATATTAAATACTTAATCCATTTCGAATATATTTGTAACAGCACTGAGTGTGTGTGTATCTTAGCTCTGTAGCACCAAGTGAAGCAATACTCCTCCTAGGCAGATCATGGAATTGAGGTCAGTCAGCGATCAGCCTATATTCTTAGGGCAAGGTTGTACCAAATACTGGATATCAATTTAGAATTTGCAGGTTTTCATTCTATACTCTCTCCCATTTGCAGTTTTTTGTATAATGTGACAAAATTACCACAGGTGGTATAGTGTGTGTGATGTTCAGTGTTTCTCATTTTTGTCCTTCTACAATTTATTCCCAAAAATATCCGTCTCACTTAAGGTTAACTGAGACACTGTAAAATATATAGCGGAAATGGAAATGAGATTCCCTGCTAATAAAGTGGAACTAGGCTGAAGGCATACTAAGCCGACTGGGCCCATAATGGAAAAATAAGAGCTAATATAGAGTATTTTTGAAGAGTCCTTTATTTTGTAATTATTGCTTTCTTTGGAGAAAACGAAAGAAAATTGAATGAAATGATGAAGAGCAATGCTGTTTTGTGTAGTTTTGTGCAGTGAAAAACTACTGCAGGGCAGACTGGACTCCGGAGTCAGCCCTCTTTGTTCAGATTTTACTTACTTGTGTAGTCAGGTCTTGAGTGTTTATTACTTAGATTTGTCTGCCATTGTCCCCTCCCCATCACCTTGCCAACTTTCGTCTGTTTCAT
This sequence comes from Equus quagga, assembly GCF_021613505.1. NCBI lineage: Eukaryota > Metazoa > Chordata > Mammalia > Perissodactyla > Equidae > Equus > Equus quagga. The sequence goes on from NC_060268.1 coordinate 68,498,844, forward strand.
AAAAGCTGTTGATATATTCTAGCTGCTCTGAGTAAATAAACCCTGTGGCTACACCGGATCAGATGTTGCCCTTCTTGATATTCTGTACAGGCATATTGAGCATATGCTACGTGCGTTGCTCTGTGCTGGACCCTAAAGATACAAGTATCTACTCTTAAGATAGATTTAAAAATATGGTAACTATAATAACAGAGACATGTACAAGATATAGAAGAAACACAGAAAGAAGGCTTAGGGTATTTAACACTTTCTCTTTGACCAGTGACATGTGGGAAGGGCCTTGAAAGAATAAGTAGGAATCCCTCAGGCAGCTGAAGGGTGAAGAAGGGCCGCAATCAGAGAGAACACCTGAAGGGTAGGAGTGGGGCTGGCTGGAGGTAGTTCAATGTGGCGAAAGTGGAAGAGAGTGAGAAATAAGACTGGAAAAGGAATCCAGGCTAGGACTGTGAAAATAATGGGGAGCCACTAGGAAATTTATATAGGCATGTGATATCCAATTGTTTTGAAAGGTGTCTCTGGTGGCCATGTGAGAAGTGGGTTTGAGGGGAGTTGCATGAGAGGCAGGGGGACAAGTTGGAAATCTTTTGTACTAGTCCAGGCAAGTGATAATGGTAGCAATAGAGATGAAGAAAAGAGGATAATTTGAAAGTTATTTGGGACCAAAATCAATAGAAGTTGGTAATTCATTAGATGTAGGGAATGAAGATGGAGGAGAAATCCAGAGTGAACTTGATTTTTCATCCAGATGGTGGGACAGATAATGAAGTCATTTACCAAGAGAGGGAATACTGTAAGAACAGGGTTTGGCGGGAAGAAGAGTTCAGGTTTGGTTATGTTGAGTTTAAGGCATCTATGGGATGGGGCAAACATGAGGAGAAATCATGTAGGCCATTGTATAGATGAGTCTAAAGCTCAGAGACAAATCTGGGTTACAAATGTAGATGTGGAAGTCAGCAGTATGTCAAGATGGTTGAAGCCATGAGGTTGCTGAAAGGAGTGTGTCAATGAGAAAAAGGACAGAGAGCAGGACCCCCCTCCTCCTCGCCCCCCCCCCCCCCCACTACCACCCAAACATCAGCATTTCAGGGAGCCTTTGGGAGGAAGAGTCAAGAAGAATGGATAATATGACTCCATTCAGCAACTGATTTATTCCATAGCCACGCCATCCTGTTTTGCCAAATGTCTAACTTTTCCCCCCACTTCCCTACTTTGTTCCCTTAAACTGAATATCTGCTCCATTCCCCAACACTGAAAGGGTAGCAAGATGTACATCCTCTTTGTAGGTCCCAGGCACTGTAGGCGTTCTGAAAGGGTAAGTAGTATTAGAAACATAATGCTGTCTTCTCCTTCCCAGCTGCTTTTAATGGAGCGTTACAGTCAAAGCCCCCACAGCCTACTTTTTAAGTTAGCTGCCTAGGGTAAGATGATTATTACAAACAGAAATGCTTTTAATGGCAAATTTGCCTCAAAGGTATGCAGAGCAGTTGCCAGGAGCAACACAGAAAATGAGCCCCTGTACTGATATGAATGTTTAGAATTAAATTTTTCAGGTTGTATGTGAGGAACAGTTGTCAAACTCTGTTTCCCTACTAAGATCAGGATTGTATAAGTATTGTGTGTTTTGACCTGGGTCTGAGAAGGTCTTAAGAGAGGGTAATTTGGCTCTGATTCTGGAAGCCTTTTTTTTTTTGCCATTTTCCAACAAATGATTTATCAGTGGTTAAGGGGCTCCCCACCCCACTGTATTTGGGACTCTGGCTGGATTGCTTTAGGATGCTGTGTCCTACAGATGAGAAGTGCTGAGGATCCATCAGATACTTTTTGAATGCTTAATTGATATGAATCAATATTTCTCCTTCCGCTTCTCTGTCCTCACTCATCTTTAACTCAGACAAGGACTCATCTTCCCCTCAAGCCTCTGTTTTTGTGACAGTGCCTTATCCACATTGGCGGGTGTGTAACTCCAAGCTGGCTGGCTGTCCATTCTGATGTTCTTCTGGCTTCCTCTGGAGGAGCAGCTCAGGAAGGTGTGCCCTGTGAGTGGGCAAGCAGGCAAGGTCACTGTGCCCAGGATGGGCATCTTCTCCAGCTTGTGCTCTTCACACGAAGCTTTCCCTGTGCATGAATTTGGCATTCCACCTTCAGAGAACCAAAAACTTGTCCAGGAAAAGGACCTCTGGCATATTTTATAGGAGTCAACCTTTACCAGCCTGGTTTTGTTCTCTTGCTGCACAGTTTACTTGTAAATGACTCCTGGTATTAATATTGCAGCTCCCTCTAGTGTCACTGTGGTTCAGGCTCTCATAGCATTTTTCTTCCCATTCAAAAAATGTAAACAGTACAGAATCTGCCAAAATTGGCCACATTTTAAATAGGTTTTCCCATACATAGTCAAAAAAATAATATATGAGATGATTTTCTCTTATAGAAAGAAGGAATCTTACATGAAAATATGGGGCCATTCCAGCTCCAGTTTTGTTCCTATTTCAAAATTTGGGGGCGCCTAGGAGTCCTGTGGAATTCATTCTTGGGGAGTGGAATCTTTCTTGAGACTCCTCTAGTTCAAGGCAGCTACCCTTTATAAAGGAGGAATGTGAATTCCTTTCAAGAAAGATAAATGAAAATAGGAGACCAAGAAGAATTAACTTTGATCCCTAGTAGAGAAAATACTGGGTAAGGGAAGAAGGAAAAAACAACAAGCAGCAGGAAGAACCCTGTGCACTTGTTCTAGAAAGAGTGCCTTGTTTTTTGAAATAACTTTTGGACTAGAAATTTATCATCTGAAGTCAGGTCATTTTAAGTTTTTTTTAAAACTAGGGGAGTCAAGTTATTAATATTTGAAAAATGGCTACTATGTGGTGCATAGAATAATATAATGCTCCTTCCTAAATTAATATCATTGCAGGCTCCATAATAAAGATTTATGAGATACTCATCATATGAGAAATCCTATCATGGAAATCTCCATAGGTCTGTGTTTTGGTTGTAACTGTTTTCATGGTTATGAACCAATTAAAAGCCCTAGTATTTTGTTTTCCTCTTTCACACTCCAGTCTTCTCCCTTTTTCCTTTTCCCTTAAAACTAGAATGACTCATTATTCTTCAGCCTGCCTACATGTTGTAAGATGAAGAGATAAGGAGGTGCCACCTACTCAGATTAGCTATCTAGGCAGGCCATTTTCCTTCAGAACATCCAAAATAACTAAACAATTTATCATTTCTTCTTCGTAAATCATTTGAACCTTTATCTCAGGTTGATCTGTGAAGCTAAACATAAATTCTTGTTGTAGTATCCATGTTCTTATCTACTCACAAAGCTCTGAGGAATCTTATAAAAGTGTGTGTGTGTTTGTGCGTGCGTGCATGCATATACAATTAGAATATCTTCTCTGCTTCTAATGCTAAGCCATAAGATGGCAAGTTTTTTTTCATTGCCACTTGGCATAGTGAAAACTACAGAATGGCCAAACAGTTCTCTTTCTCTTAGCCTTAGGTTGGCCTGTCTTGGATGAGAACATGCTGCTGGTCTTGGCTTGTCTGTCAGGGCTAACTCTGACTCTGACTCATGGAGGTGTTCAACTTCAGCCGTCCCTCCTTAGCTGCCCTCTACCAAACCCATCATCAGAGAGCCTCCCTGCTGGGTCAGGTGGCTCTCAGGACTCAGAGGAAAGATGCGTTTTTCTTTCTTTCTCTCTCTCTTTGTTTGAAAAATTATGAGGATTCTTTAATATTTCATCACTTTTAACATTTGGAAGTTGTTAATTGTTTTAGTCATTATCCGTGTTACATTTGTACCACTTTGGGATTTACAAATATGCTCTACATACTTGATCTCATTTAATTCTCACAACTGCCTTATAAAGTAGTTTCAATATTCTTTATATTATCTCCCTTTGTTAGGGAAATTGAGACCCAGAGAAATTAAGTGAAAGGCCCCAGGTTACACAGCTAGTGGCAGGGCTAAATCCCAGGCCTTCGGAGTCCTTGGTGAGTGTCCTTTCTGTCACATGACAGCTAGTTTAACTACACAGTCTCATTCAGCCAAACTCAGTGGTATTTAAGTGACTTTTCAAAGACTGAGGAGTTGGGACCTTTGAACTTTCATTCCAGCAGGCAATGTGATATTGAGCAAATGATTAAAATCGGAAATGGGGTTAATAGTGCCGTGTCCTGGATCCAACTCCTATACAAACTGAATGATGACTAGTGTAGGATTTTTAAATACCTGGGGACACATAAATATGAAATATTGCCAACAGTACAGTCTAGAAAGAATTCATATTGTGATTGATGAGCATATAGGATTATATATTATACTGCATGTGCTGAGACATTGATAGCTTTCCAAAGATAATACTTTGTGAAAGATATGTTTGAACTTGAACTGAGCTGGAGGATATATCTGTTTCAAGACCAGAAGTTTGCTTAAAGAAGAAATGCTTAGTGTGCCGTCAAACTGCTTAGGTAGGTGGTAGAAGATTTGAACTCATTTTCAGATCTCTCTCTCTATGGAGAGAGAGAGAGAAATGTATATATATTTCTATGGCATTGATCACTGGTATCAAGTCTCTAACTGTAATAAATATGTATAAATGCGGTAAATGAGAGAAGGATGCTCTTCTCCCCCAGTACTCCTTTGCCTTTGGTTCTTTTTTATGATTATTGTCTATTTGAATGGAAATCGGAGTTTATTGCTTCTCAAAACTGGGGACCCATCAGCACCCTCCTAAGAAAATGTGCATTTTGCTTAAGTAAAAATGACTAGAAAATCCTTTTTAAAATGTGCTTCTTTTCTGTATTACTGCAATAAATGGGCAGTGTAAACACTAGACACTGCCTGTTGTTGGGAGGCTTTGATGTCTGTGAAATATGGCAGCTGCTCCTATTGAGGAGGAAGAGTAGAAAATGTGTTCCTCAGTTAACACGGTCACGGAAGAGCTGCCCTCACCGGGCTGTTATGATCTGTGAGCTAGTGTTAGAGACTGTCTTCCATTGGCGGCTCGTCCGCATCACATCATGAGGATAATCCATTTCGGGGTGATTTTATTTACTTTTCGCTTTTCTAATCCTTTAATCCTAGAAATACAATGATTGTTTTAGTATATAGAATTCTTGGCTAATATTTTTGATCAAAAGAACTCTTCCTTGATCCATAACCATCTAATAAAGTTCTCTTTGAAAGGCCTTATTGCCTGAATATTGGGCCTTAAGTGAGGCCTGTTAAGAGAAAGCATAGAAGTCAGAGTCCTGCCCTTGAAATGTTGATTTTGCTCTGACTAGACAAGTTTTTCTTTCAAATCTTTATCTCTATCCGGCCAGTGACGTTGAGTGCCTGAGTTGTGATCATCACAATGACCTTCATTGAAAAGTTAGGAAACCCTGCAGTTCACTTGGCCAATTGTATGTCACTCTCCTGACAAGTAATAAAATAAGATATCCTGGCCTACTTTATGAGCCATTTATTGATCCGCTGTGTAAGTCTGGGCTGTAAACCTATACAGAAAGTCGGTGAAAAATTGTTTTTTGTTGTTCTATCTTCTAAATGAGGTGCAGGGTATAGTGGAAAGAGCAAGCTTTGGTGTTAGACAGACTTAAGTTTGCAAACCAGTAGCCCTGGACTTTTTTTTTTTTTTTTTTTAATTCTTAGATCCTCAGCCTACTTTAAAGGGTTAGTATGAAGACTAGAGATAATATGCATAAAGTGTTAAGCATGTAGACAGCCATGAAAAATGGTTATTGCCATTGTTACTGTCACTTAGCACAGGGTTACCAAGACCCTTTCTGAAGACTTCACTATAACACTGTTTGTTCCTAACCAGTCACCTTCCAGTTAATCCTCCTTTACACATCATAAGCCTGATTATAAAAGTGGGCATTTTAAATTGTGCTATTTGCTTTCTTCTTCCAGATCTGTAAGAGCAAAGCTAAAGAATCTCAGCAGTATTATCACAGCTTGGCTGTCCGGCAGAGTCTGGCTGTCCATTTTAACATCCAGCAGGACTGTGGTCATTTCCTTGCTGAAGTCCCTAACCGTCTGCTTCCCTGGGAGGATCCTGATGCCCCTGAAGAGGAAGAGGGTGAAACGAAAGAACCTAAAGAAGAGGTGAAAGGAGAAACTGATGGGAAAAACCCAGAGTCCTGCTCTGAAACAGAGTCGTCCCAGAAAGAAAGCCAGGGAGTCATTAGCAGGAAGCAGAGAAGCCACGTTGTAGTCATCACCAGAGAGGTTCCCTATCTCACGGTGGCTGATTTTGTGCAAGAATCTCTGGCCCAGCATGGGAAAAGCCCTGATTTGTATGAGAGGCAAGTGTGTCTGCTGCTCTTACAGCTGTGCTCTGGCCTTGAACATCTCAAACCCTACCATGTCACTCACTGCGATCTACGTCTGGAGAACCTGCTGCTTGTCCACTACCAGCCTGGGGGAACCGCCCGTGGCCTTGGGCCTGCAGAGTTCAACCTCACCTCATCTTGTCCCACCAGGCTCATAGTAAGCAACTTCTCTCAGGCCAAGCAGAAGAGCCATCTGGTGGACCCTGAGATCCTCCGGGACCAGTCCCGCCTTGCTCCAGAGATCATAACAGCCACCCAGTATAAAAAGTGTGATGAGTTCCAGACAGGCATCCTCATCTATGAGATGCTACACCTGCCCAACCCCTTCGATGAGAACCCAGAGCTGAAGGAAAAGGAATACACTCGAGCAGACCTGCCTCGCATCCCACTCCGCTCTCCCTATTCCCGGGGCCTGCAGCAGCTGGCCAGCTGCCTCCTGAATCCCAACCCTTCTGAGCGGATCCTCATTTCAGATGCCAAAGGCATCCTCCAGTGTCTCCTCTGGGGTCCCCGGGAAGATCTCTTCCAGACCTTCACCACCTCCCCCAGCCTAATGCAGAGGAATGCCCTGCTCCAAAACTGGCTAGACATCAAGCGAACACTGCTGATGATCAAGTTTGCTGAGAAGTCCTTGGACAGGGAGGGTGGAGTCAGCCTTGAGGACTGGCTTTGTGCTCAGTATTTGGCTTTTGCCACTCCAGACTCCCTCAGTTATATTGTGAAAATCCTGCAACACCGTTAATGTGTCCTGGCTGCTGCTTTTACTTCATTTTCACCTTCTTCAAGTCACCCATGCACTTCCCCTTCCTACTACTCACACAGAATGCAAGGAAAGAAGAGAGACAAACCTTCCATCTCTGTCCATGAACAGATGAGTCCACTCAGAAGGGTTATCCACAGCTCTACATCAAGTGAGAACTGAGTCTGTCTTAACTTTATAGAAATTCAACTGCACAAATAAGTAGTTGCCTTCCTTTGGAATACCTTCCACCCTAATTGTCCCACAAATGCAGGTAAAAAATGGAAATGCACATCCTTGAAGGGATGAACTCAGTGAGCTATGTGCAGTTCCTCCATAATTTTGAATATCATCTGTCTTTTTAACACCAACTATTTATTCTCACTAGCAATAGACAGATTTAACCAGTTTTACCATCATCCAGTAAGCTCTCATGACAGACTTTCTTCCTTTAAAGTATCAGTAACTGACTTTCTTACCTGGCAGAACTGCCATCCTTAGCATCAGCTCAGTTTTGATTCCAGGGACTATAGCCTTTCTTCCAATAGATAGTTGAAGGACAAGAAAAGATCCTATCCCTTGGGTCATGGACCTATTTTCACTTCTCTTATCAATAAGTGGGTACACTGCATGGATGACAGCCCTAACAGTCTCATTTTTGCTGCCACTGCCTAATTCTCCTTTACCTCTGCTCTTTCCCCACTTGCCAATGAAGTTTGGGTTTATCATCCACTTGTGGCCCATTACATAGCTGACCCAAGATGGTGTCACCAGTGCCTCACCAAGATGGAGTGCAGTTCAGATCTTATAAATAGCCAGCAGGACACAAGGAGATGATTTTACTGCATGTGCAATTCTCTAGGGGCCATCAGGGGAACAGCTTAAAGTACCGTTCTTTGATTACTGTCAGAGCTGTCAGTGTTGGCCAGCTTCCTTCTATTAGTAGCCAGTATTAACTAGTCTACCAAATGCTGTAGATAACAGTCCCGAATGAACTGGCTGTCAGTTAAGCTCTAAGATCTCCTTAGAGGGCACATTGCTGCTGGCTATTGGGATGGCCAGAAGGCAGGGGAGAGGGAGAAGGCCACTGATGATGACGTCCTCCGTAGAATGCTGACCTTTTATGGAGAGACTGCCTCCCAGTTGCACTGTCACATTGCTCCTTATGACTCTGAAATGGCTCTGGAGGACAGCTCACAGGGAATTTTGACTGCTGAGGTGGCTGGTTGAGAGCTGTTCACTGTTCATGAGGTCTGTGCTCTTCTCCTATGGATATATGTGCAATTTTTATGTATTTTTTTTGGCTATATATTACAGTGTTTATGTTGCAACTTCACCTGAAGCAAGATATGCAGAAATCCTCCCCTTCTTCCCTTGGCACATATTTGCGCTAAAAGATGAGTGTTTTTTCCACCCTGGCCGTGGGGCTTGGGGGTGGCTTGTGTTATTCAAAACTGTGAGTATCTGTTTACTTCAACCTTGAAATCCCAAGAGTCACTCAGACAGTGTGAGTGTGTGTGCACGTGTGTGCCCGTGTGTGTGCATACACATGCTGGAAGTAGGGGCCAGGCCTCTGGGGGAGCAACCTGTGGCAGGATTGATAGACATGTTCTCTGCACCTAGTCAGTGAGGGAGCCCTCATCTACCAGTGCGCTTTCTTAAAGAAGACTGATTGTGCAGTATTACTTAGATAGCACACTAGTGGCCTTTAGGAAATTTGTAAACTTTTAATAGCCTTTCATATGATTCGCCTATATCAAAGAGGATCAAGAAAGGAGAAGAATGTATTTTATTGTTCACTTGTTTCTTTCCTTCTTTTTTTTAGAGAGAATGGGACATGTGAGGCTCCATATGGAGGATGTCCCTGTCCTCCTGGCCAGCAGCAAGGACTCCCAAGGAAGAGAGTTGATTGGCCCACAAAGAGTCTTGCTTCTCTAGCCAGAGTGCAGGGCTCTGACCCAGGAATGGCCACAGGGTGGACATGCTGCTGCGGGCCAGCAGTCCACTCTCTTAGTGTCCTGTGGCATGGCTCCGCCTTGTCTAGCAGATTGGTGTTTGGTTCACTTTAGCATAGCCTACGTGCACATAACTCCTTGCATAATTATACACTGAAGAAGCAACACACAGACCACTGACCATGTTAGCCAGCACATTCCCTTAGCAGCCCTCTCTGCCCATGGTTTGCATATTGAGACACTTTTTCAATGTCACTCTTGTGGTGCCTTGCCCTTGTAAATTTGAATGTTGACTATTTAATAAGGTTTTATATTTAATGAAGAATGTTCCCTCATCCCTCTATTTGTTCTCGAGGTATCCTTTTTCTTTTCCTTTTTTTTTTTTTTTCTGTTTAACTTGGATCCAGCCTTCTTCATTTTAACTCTATAGTGTTATAAGCATGGATACCCTCCACTACCATTATCTTATAGCACTGGTAAACCAAGCACCTCTTCATATCTGATGTGTTCAGTACTGTTTGCATATTCAGATTTTTTAATGGCAAAAGATGAATGCCAACTAGTCAGAGAAGGGCCTCAGGCTTCCCAGAGACAGATGGCTAGATTAATTTTTCTCTGAGTGATGGCCGAGGAATGTGAGGTAGGGAGGGAAGAGAGTGTTATAGGTTAGAGCAGAATGACAAAATAACTATTTCTAGGCAAGAAGTACTACATCAGGTGGTCCTCAGAGTATTTTTCAAAGTAATGAAATTCAGTCAATCTACTATTACCACAAATGTGTTTTTACGTTTCCATTTTAATTGTAGTCGGAACTTTGAATTCATTCATCAACTGAAAAGAAATCCTACCCTCAGACACAGACATGTATACATACATACATATGAGTTTTGGATTATGACTAGTACAGCACTTTAAGATTTCCCAGTTACATCAAGTCTTGTCTTCAATATTGATTGGAAATTTTTTTCCTTTCCATTGAGGTCTGTACCATAGAGTCTTCCGTTTATATTGAGAGTTTGAACAATTCAGCCGCTATTGGAACTTTTCCTTAAGCCACATGAGCAAGAACAATGTCTCTGACATATTTGAGTGCTAGAGAAAGAAGATATGGCTGGAGGAGCCAAGACCAAGACTGAATGTATAGCTGAGTGCCTTGTTAGACCTATAACCTCATCTTGGAGGTAAGAGAATCTGACGTTCTGCAAAGAGGACCAGGACACGAGAGATTCCCCCGTGCTAGCCTGAGGAGAGCCCCTGTGATATATGTACACTAATGTGATGCCTAGAAGCTAATTCACAAAGAATTGTAACCTGTGGAATCAACAACAAAGGAATCTTGAATGAGGTTCACCAACCCCTAGGCTACGTTAGAAGTGGAAGCCAGGAGCATGGCAGTGGGTTTCTGGTTTTGCCCTCTGAAGGTGAACAGGGTGAGATATAGACGGGGACACAAGCACCCACACTACTGATGTTGAGGGGCTAAAAGTGAAACATATTTGCTAGGATTTTAAGAGTCTGAGTAGCTTTTCATTGTCAGATTAAGTGGGGTCCAGTTTTGCTTCCCATCTCAGAATGAGTTTGTGAACGTAGAAAACTCTAAGCCAAGAGACCTAAACTTCTAGAAATATTAATGCTATTTCTGGGAATAAAACCACCTAAAATTATATTTAAAGGTTTCTAGCATTGAGAAATTTCCATGAAAGATTTCTGGGGCCTACCAAATAGTAAGGCATAGAAGGATTGCACTCAGGTTCCCAAATTTGAATTAAGAATACTTTGGCTGGGAAGAAACCGGACTTGGTTTTGCTGGTAACCTGCAACTAGGATTTTTCCCTAGATTGTACCAATAGTGATCTGAAAAAATACAAGCTAGTCCCAGAAATTGGGGTGGACTTAGGATACTGCACTATGTTCCAAATTATTCTAGATGTATAAATAAAGTATGAACATAGTTGCAGAGGAGGGAGAGAGGAACTTGACCCCCTAGGCCAACTTACATTTTTTTTATTCCCCTCACTATTTGGTAAGAATTGAAAATTCTGGTCCAGCCTAATGAGTGAACAGGATGGCCACCCAAGTAACTGGGTTATTAGTTTTACCTCATTGAAGCTCAAACTCTCAAAGGCCCTAAGTGCTGTGCCGAGACAAATCCAAGTGCCACTCTTGCTGAAGTGTGCACTGATGTCAAGCTGTCCGTGCTACAGCAGCACTGAGAGTCGGGGTTCCACGGACCAAAAGTGATGCCATAAGGAAGCCAGAAGAGCTGCAATGCAAGATCCTAGATAGAGATAATACCAAAGAAATCAGGCCTTTTTGTATTGATGCTTCTAAGGTGATGAGGTTGAGTTATGATAGATGCCATGGGAGGAGAATTCACATACATTCCATGTCAAGGTATTTGGCTGATAAAATAATCCATCTTCAAAAAACACCTGTTAAAAAAAAAAGTCTATTTTGTGTATTAGGGGGAAAAAAGAAGAAGAAGATAATTATGAAAGCCTGGGCAGATTGTGAAGTTCCCCAATATTTAAGGAGAAAAAACTATTCTCTCTCCCCTTGACGTGACTGTGGCTATTGCCTAAACTTCAGCTTGGGGACATCATATCCATGTGATACTGACAGCTGAGGATTTTTTTTAAGAGTTGTGGTAGTTTCAATAGGTTTGTTTAAAGAACTCTTGGGAAATTTCTTAACAAAAATTGTAATAGTTTTTATAAACTTTCTTACAGAGGTGTTTACCTCCCATCATCACCACCATTTAATATTTATAAGTGCCCAGAATATACAAGGTGCTATAGCTGTTAAACACCTCTCTGCAGCTGTCTGAGATTAGAGTAGGTTTTTGCACCAGCCATTGCTAGAAGTTTCCCCACCTAGGTGGGCTGTGGGGGCCTGCATTCCAGACATCCCATTACATGTTTCCCACTCCAGAGAGCCTCTGTGTTTATTTCAGCTTCTCACCTTTACCCATCCCACTCACCTCCATGTTTTTTTTAAATCAAGAAAGTTTCAGGGAATCAAAAGAGGTTGGAAGTTTTTTAACCTAGCAGAAGTACAGAGTCATATATTTTGCTATGAATATTATTGTATTGTGGAAAATCCATTTTGCCCATATAGTGTGTGGAAAGTATGTGTGTGCACTCACAATAACTTGAATGTTGAACCAGCCCTATGGCTTCAGGGTAGCATTTTTGAAAGATAAACCACACTGCTTCAGGAAACTTGCTCCAAATACCGCTTGGTTATCCCTTCCCTTACCAGTTTTAAAGTGTTATGTGTGAACACACTGGGTTGGGATTTTCTGTTGATGATATGCAGGGCATTTTGGCATAAGATCAGGGCAGAAGCAAGATGTCATCATTCTCAGTGATTTGCATCATGGCAATCCTCATTCCAATCTCTCTTTACTTCCCCATGACTCTGCCCACACTCTATATTTGAAAATCTTGTTTCTCTTGCTCTTTCCTGGAGCTTCACCACTCTACTTAGATATTTTAGAGTTGTATAAATCTACCCATGAAAGGTCCCCTCTGTCACCAGGTGGCACCACCCTTTGGTTTGCTGTGGTACTTTGCTGTGTTCTCTGTGGCATCATGTTACTGTGTAAATAAATTCATTTTAATATACCCCAAAAACCAGACAAGCATTCGTCCTTTTGGTGACTCTTCCTTACTGACATGCTGGACATGGTTATATCTTGCCCCCCGGATGTGTGCTTTCTTGGATCCTCATTCACTGCTGACCTGAATTGTATTTTCTGTTCATTCCTTCCCTCATCTGAGAAAACTAGACTGTGATGAGGAAGTGAAGGACTTAGGCTTTCCCCAGACTGCAGAAGGCTGCAGGTTTGCTGTGTGAGATCACCCCCTAGTGGCCAGTCACCATCCAGACTTCTGGGTTTGTACTATGAGAGATTTGGTTAGCTGGCTCTGACCGACCCCCTCAGTGGAGATCTCAGAGCTGTGCAGACAATAGGAGCAGAGGCAGGGCCTTGTACAGCATCGTCTGCTTCAGAATTCACATTTCTTTTGCCTATTTCTTAAGGTACACGGTCACACACAGTGTCCTCACAAAGGCAGACAAGCTAATATGCCAGTCACTTCAGTAGCAGAAAGAGGAGACCACCTGGCTTAGGCAGGAAGAGTCAGCAGTCAGCAGTGGTAGCGACAGCTGCCACATTATTAAACGTAGAATGGATGAAAGTGCAAACAAGTAGATCTAAACTTAGACCAGATTTTAGACCTTTAAACCCCTTGCAATGGACACTGTCTCCAGCCCAGTGTTTCTGTTCCTCTCTGCTAGCAAACACTCTGGAATTTACACACATGGTGAAGCATATGAATTAATGCAGACATGAATCAAAGCATCCAGAAAAGTAATTGCCATGCTCAAATTTTGTGTTGCTGAGGAGGCAGAACCCATATTGGTGTGGGCCTCAGAGCTCTCTCTGTGTTGCCTGGGTCTAGGAGGAAGGGTCAGCAACAAAACCCGAGAGACAGTACCCAGGACACAGGCTCTGCCTGCGGCAGTTCTCAACCTGCTTGCCGGAGAGGAGCCAAGGAAACTGCTCTTCCTACTTGTGAGTATAGCACATTGGCTTATGGGGGAGAGGAACGAAAGAAGGAAGCAGGCAGTCGGGGCTGAGAGGTCATGGGGCCACAGAGATGGAGTGCACTAGGACTAGGTTGCTATCTAATGCTCTGCTGGCAGGAGTGGCCAACCTGGGGCTCTGTAAAGGGTCTGGGCGTGGATGGTAGGACCAGTTCAGCGTTGCCCTAGCCAGACTCCAGGTGAGGTGGAGCAAGGCCAGAGAAACCCAGAGTTTCTATTCTTCCAATGGGGTCACTTTTTCCTTTGGTATAACTGGAGAGCCTGGAGAGAAATCATCCTATTTCCCCTCCATCACTTTGCTCAGAATGGGATCCATTCCTGGGAATTCCATTAGTGGGTCCTCGGCAAGACCACCATTCTCTCTGATTCTGGGTCATCCAGAGGCAGTGGACCACTGACATTTGGTTAGGGCCTTTGGTTTCCACATGCCTGCAAACTGGCTTCTTTCAACCCAGACCACAGAGAATGTGGGTCTTTCCTACCTGGGATAACTGGTACTAGGAGCTCTCTCAGTACCCGGGTCTGTGAGTGTATACCCTCCGCTCCAGGAGCTTTTTGCCTGCTCTCCAAGGCCCAGCAAATTATGCTTCCTTTTAAGTGAGCCTGTGCCCTGTGAGGGAAAGGACTTCATTAGTGCCTTAGGAGCCAAGAACTGCAGTTGGCAGATCACAAGTTGTTGTTAAGAGTGGCTCAAGGCAATTACAGCTAAAACTTAAAAATTGGATTTCACACCGGGTGAGGGGAGGAAGGGAGTCAGTTGCCAAGATCCAATTCTCTCACATTTGAAAATCTCTAAGTGGAAACAGGCTGCCTGGACACAACCCCTGACCTCCTGGAGATCCACACATGCTCTGGAAAGTGTGTGGAAGCACCCAGAAGGCAGAGCGGTGCTGGTCATCTGTCTCAGCTTGAGAATAACAGCAGGGCTGGGATGGGTGTTGGACTCCTGGGGAATCTGCACGGGGGCGGGAGAGGATGGGACGCAGGAGTAGAAGGGCTCTCTATCTTTGTCAAGGGAGTGGAGCTCTCAACTCTGTGGGTCTGTCACCTCCACCACCCATCATTCAGCATCCCACACTTGAGCTGGAGTCCTAGAACCATTGGAAGTTGAAGACAGAGTGAAAACCTCCAAGCCTGTGGCTCATGTTCCACTCTCTCAGCCCAAGCACCTTTCCTCCCTGTGCCACACTCCACCAGAGACCCAGGGGCACATCTGAAACCACCCCAGCCCTGCTGCCACAGCCTTCCCAGCCTCTGGCCCCCAGGGTCTGCGAATGCCACCAGATGCTAGAGACAGAACCTCACCTCAAGCATGAGGCTCTGCAGGCCTCCCTTCCTCAGCACTGGGTTTCTGAACTACTCAGCTTCTATCGACTCTGCTTTTCTCCTCAGCCTCCTGCTTCAGAAGGTCAGGGCAGCTGGCCTTTCCCAAGCACCTCTGTGGACCCGGCCCAGCACTGTTCCTGAGAGCTCCCAGACTACAACCAAGTGAGAGCGTTAACTGACAATGCCCAGCCTCACTTCATCCACACTATGGCCCCACCAGATGACTCCATTCTGCCTATTTTTCACTCAACTAATCAGAGCCAGGATTTGAACCCAGATCTGTGTGACTTCTTGTCTGGTGCTCTTCCACCCCATTCCTGCCACGTGTGTGGCCAGGACACTGGGAGACCTGTAGGAGCTCAGCAGAGAGTTTCCTGGGGATAGTTGTGGAGCCTTGCAGGAGGGCAGGCCATGTCTGCATGGGTTCTTTCATTCATTAAGTGCCATGTGCTGGCACCCCAGTGGTGGACAAAGCTAGCGTGAGCTCTCCCCAACTCTGATAGGCAGAGAGGACAGAGTGGGTGCCAGCTGGAAGGGGAGCAAGGGGCAAAGGCACCTGCCCACTGTTGTGTGCCTGGGGAGCAGTTTGGAGGAATGAGGCCAGGGTCTGGAATGAATTTTCTTCCCTGGAAACCAGAGGCCCATCTGCTGGGCCAAATAAATGTTTATCCTACTGACAAAGACAAAGACCTCCAGAAGCCCACTCTGGGCCCCAGAGATGCCGTATAGCCCAAGACATGCTGGAGCCTTGACACAGGGCCAAACTGCCCACCACTGTCCCTCTCGCACTACCCTGGGCTAGCCACAACTTCTCCCTGCCTCCAGGAAGCCAAAATCTGGTTTGAAGGGCTCTTAAGCAAAATTCTTAACCTCTGTGAACTCCACTCGTGTAGAATGGGGCCTCATCTGCCATCCCCTCCTAGACAGGTAGCTGGGAGGAGAGGTCAAGAAGGTAACATTTGTGCAAATGTTCCAGCCTGAGTTGTTAAAAAGCAGAGCACATCTGAGGCATTCAGAAGGAAGCTGGGGAAGGGAGAAAAGTGTTTTGTGGGTTCAAACAAAACTGGCCATAGCCTAAGAAGAGTGGCCTCTGTAGGAAAGGTTGTTGCCTTGAAGGGATGGTGTTTAAAGGGCAAGGCCCTGCTGGCCCCACCTCCAGCATCTGCACCCCTGAGTTTGCCCACTTTCTTGACCTCCAACCAACTTCAGGCGAATTCATCCTGCCTTGCAGAGGGAGCGAGTGTCCCAGCTTGAGGACCTGGAAGGTGGTCCTCTCCTCAGAATGCCAGTGTCCCAGCAGGGTAGGCTCATCAGTGGTTTGTCTGAAAAAGGCGTCAAGGAACCTGAAAGTCCCCAGGCCCCGGGGAGGGGTGATGTTGAATGCATTGGAGAACTGAGGCAATGCCTTCCAGGGTGAAGGGATCCGTCTTCTCTAGAAGCCAGCCCAGGGGATGCTTCTCATGAAGCAGCTTAGTTTTATCTTCACAACAATCCTGTGAGGTAGCCTCTAGAGTTACTTCCATTTTACCGATGAGAAGACAAACCCCAAATCCCTAGTGCGGGAACTGGGGTTCATCCTCAGGCAGTCTGGCTCCTCCTCCCAGCCTTCGGGAGTTTGTAGCCTTCCTCCCTCACCCTCCTGCTGACACCCCAGAATCATCAGTGGCTTCCTGGTGCCCAGAAAAGACAACCCGATTGCAGAGCCCAAGTTCCACCACCTGATCATGCTGGCTGCTGCCCAGACCCCCACACTAGCCTCCACCCTGCCAGGCTGGCCTCCTTGCTGCCCCGTCAGACACACTTTGAGATTGTCTGTGCCCAAATTGTTCCCATCCTTTTCCTGCCCGTTCTTCAGGAGCCCATTCAGCCAAGAAGCTTTTGGGGTACTCCAGCTGGAAATATTCTCTCACACATCTGAAATCATCCACAAATCAGATTTGGCTCTTAGCCTGGTGTGTTTGTGTGTCTTCTTTACTGTGGGTGCCTGGGGGAGGCCTTACCTTCAGCTGCTCTGCCTTATTTCCTCATCTCTCTCCTCGGGGTCTGACTCAGATTAAGAGAAGGGATGAAGGACAGAACTCCTCCTGGCTGCTCCTGTGCACAGACCCTGGGCTGGGCTTCCTCACATTTAATCCTCCTACAGCCCTATAACCCCTATTCTGCAGATTAGGAAATCGGAACTCAGAGTAGGTAAGGAATTTGCCCAAGGCTGCACAGCTGCTAGGTGGTACGGCTGAAATTCAAACCTAGCCTGGCTGACTCAGAAGCCAGTTCTCTTCCCAACACCTCATAAGCCTTTGTCTGTTGGCCTCTTTTTGTGCCAGTGGATAGGTCTGGGTTCACTCCAACCATGACAGCCTGGGGCAGCCAAGGAAGGCTTAGATCCCCAGCTCCTTGTGGGCTGGCTGGCCAGGAACAGGGCATCGACTGAGGAGAGGGAGGCTCTGGCCACCTTCAGGAGCGTCCTGCTCAAGAGGCCCCAGAGCCAACTTGCCTCCCTCCACGCCACCTCTGCAGGTGACGAGGGGTTAAATTGGTCCAGCTAGTAAACCCCAGCCACACCCAGCCAGCAGATGCCTCCTAGGGGGCCTCTCAGGTCTGCTTCTGGAGCTAAAAAGGCAACTGAGTGACCACCAGCCACTGTAGAGTTAACTGGCTACTTTGGCAACTTTCTTTTCCTCCCTTCCTTTCTTGTTTTCTTTTTTGGTTAATAATCTGCCTTCCGCTCACCCACCCACTCTATTCCCAACAGGTCATGATAGTCAGGATTGTAAAGCACTCAACCCCATGCTCCATGCTTGTGCAAACATACCCAACACACACACACACACACCCCTGTACAATATGTACCACACTCTGCAAAGTGCTTTTCTCACTCAGCTCACCTAAGGGCCGACCTCAGTAGACCTCATGGTCATAGCATTTTTTTTTCCCAAAGTGACACTATTGTGCTTTTATTTGATTTTCAGCGCAGTTAACTGTGATTTTTTTTTTAAGTTGGGCCCTGAGCTAACATCTGTTGCCAGTCTTCCTCTTTTTTTTCTCCCCCAGAGCCCCAGCACATGGTTGTATATCCTAGTTGTGAGTCCTTCTAGTTTTTCTATGTCGGACGCACCACAGCATGGCTTGATGTGTAGGTCCGTGCACAGGATCTGAACTGGCGAACTCTGGGCCACCAAGCGGAGCACGTGAACTTAACCACTGCACCATGGAGTGGGCTCTCCATAGCATTTCTTAAAAGGCAGCTTCTCTCCCTAAAAATAATCATATTGTATAACACAGATGTGTAAACTTATTATTCTTATTATTTCTACTTCTCTGGGCATCCAGTCACATACTTGTAGGAATGGCTAACCAATAGAATATGAGAAACTACAAAACTCTCTCCAGAACTACAGAAGGCAATGCAGAGATGGAGAGATGAGCCATCAGGGTGGGTAGAAAGACCATGTTGTCTTCTCAAATATTTTAATGAAATTAGAATTAAAAATCTCAATGGGGCTTTTTTTCCTTTTTTTTTTTTTTGTCCTTTACAAAATGGTTCTCGGAGTCACTTGGAAGAATAAATAGGTGAAAGAAACCCAGAAATTATTGAAATTGAGAGGCTTGCATATGAAAAAGCTATGATCAATAAAACAGAGTGATACAGGTACAAGAAAGAATAGATCAGGGGGCCGGCCCAATGGTGCAGCAGTTAAGTTCACACATTCTGCTTCTCGGTGGCCCGGGGTTTGCCAGTTCGGATCCTGGTTGCAGACATGGCTCCGCTGGGCAAAAGCCATGCTGTGGTAGGCATCTCATGTATAAAGTAGAGGAAGATGGGCACGGATGTTAGCTCAGGGCCAGCCTTCCTCAGCAAAAAGAGGAGGATTGGCAGTAGTTAGCTCAGGGCTAATCTTCCTCAAAAAAAAAAAAAAGAAAGAATAGATCAATGTAACAGAATAAGTAACCTAAACACAAAATATCTATCAAATTGTAATACATGATAAGTAGGACATCACTATGTGAAAGAAAGCCTTATCCAATAAAATGTGCATGTACAATTGGTTAGCTATTTGGAAAATTAATCTGCACGCTGCAAGCCAAAATAAATCCAAACAGTTCAAGCAAAGAGCTACATGCCACAAAGGACAGAAAAAAGAAAAGAAACCCTAAGAACTAGAAAGAATGCTAAGTCAATGTCTGTTTTATCTCTCAATGAAGGACTTTCTAAGTTAAAAAGCAATGGAAGGCATCTGAAAGAAAGATCAATAGGTTTGACCACATAAAGATGAGAAAACCTTTGTCCACTGAAAACATTAGAAACAAAATTGAGAAGTAAGTAAGCAGCCAGGAAAACTATTTCAACAAATATAACGGACCTTGGGTTAAAATCCTTAGTAATAAAGAGCTTATAAAAATCATTAAGAACACAAAATGCCAATTGATAGAGAGATGAGAAAGACAAGTCACAGAAGAATCCAAAAGTTTAACCTTTCTAGAAATAAGAGAAATGAAAAACTAAGACGGCATATCTAAAAACCATTTTAATAGCTTTTTCTAATTATAAAAGTGATGTAAGTTTATGGTAGAAAATCTAGAAAATAAAATTGACCCACTAGGTCACCATCCAGAAGTGACCATCACTAACTTTTGCTGTATATGCTGCAAGTGTTGTTTCCTCTGCCTTTTTCTTTTTTAATTAGGGTGATATTGTTGGCATCCCATTTTCTGCCTATCAAATTACAGAGGTCTTTTTAAAGCTTATATACAATGCTGGTAACAGTGCATATGGTTCAGACAATGTAGATGCAATTGAATAGGAAAGGGGCTTAATCCATTCTGTCCTTTTTCTGAGACCACAGCTGAACTGGGGTGCCGGGCAAATTGTGACCCCAGTAGGCAAGTGGGTGTAGGGATTTCAGATTTGCAAGGCCAGAGCACCAGAGTCAGCAGGGAGCTTTTCAAGAGGACAGACTCTGGGGCCCCACCCAAGTCCAGGGAATTAGAGGCCCCCTGTCTCCCCAGCGTCCACCTCTAGCTAACCGTGGTTAGCCTTGGTTTCTCTGAGCCTTGGTTTCAATGTAGATTCCTACCTCACAGGGTCATCATGAGAATTAAAGGACATAGGTCAGCAAATGTGTTTAGCCCACTGCCTGTTAGCTCAAAAGGACAAACTCTGAGTGAGAACGTGCTTTCTCTTTTTATAACTAAGGACCATCAAGGGATTCTTGCTGAACAAAGGCACTGCAAATTCAAATATCTGCCTTCCAAAAGTCAGAAAACTGCTTGCAGCTTTTAAATGCCCTTCTCCGCCTTTCCAAATACCTCCTGGCTACATTTCAGAGAGCCCTGGAGTAACAGTCCTCTCTGTAAACACCTCCTACTTGCCCAAGGTGACAGCACATCAGAGACAGAACTGGGCCGAGGCCCCTGAATCCAAGCCTGCCCTTCAATTCCCTACCCAATCTTGACCCTTTGCTGGAGAGTGCCAGGCACAGTGCTGAGCTGCCGAGAGGGAAGGCGGCTGCCATAGGCAGTGGGGGTGGGGGTGAGGATGGAGGTGGCTGTGGGCAGCCCCTCTGGTTCTGGGCCTGCTGCTCATTAGGGGTCACTGTGTCCAGAGGCACTTCCTCTCTCCCTTGACAAGGGGCTCAGATCCTCGCCCCCACTGTCCTCGTCCTTCCTCAGAGCTGCTGCCCACATCAGGGCTGTCATGTCAGCTCCCCTCCTGACACTGTGCCTTGGCATAATAAATGCTCCAGTCGAATGTACTTTATTTTGGGGAAAGTCACTAAACTACTTTTGTGGCAACATTTTAATTGAATTAGATTGTTTTCTGATGGTAAGAAATGTTAATTGAGTGGGCCTAGTGTCCTTGGATCCAGCTAGCTTCTCGTGGTTTAACTGGGAGGAGAGTGAGGACTAACTTCTTTTCACCATGAGTCTGTGGTTTAAATTTATCTTTTGTGCCAATAAAGTGATCAGGTGAGTGCAGGGAGCACATTATTTCTTATGTCTGAGGTTTAATAACCTGCTTCACTCACAGGGCCAAGAGGCAGCCCCTGTTCGGTGTCACTGGGGCGTGACCCAGTTCTCTCATCTTGGCTTAATGAGGTTTTCTCCATTTCTCTTGGGAAAAGAAAGAAGTTTTAAGTTCTGAAGAATACTAATCACCTGGTTTCAGGGGGAAGAAGTTGCTGATTCCCATGGGCACGGCTGACCAGAGAGGCAGGTGGTCTGCCAGGCAGCTGAGACCCCCAAGCTTTTTGTTCATACCTGGAGCAGACAGGCCCCGGGCAGTTGCAGAAACTTGGAACAGTTGAGAGACCCTGGCAGCTTCCTCATTTTAGCGATATGGAAACTGCAGCCCAGAGGGGGAAGGGGCATATCCAAGGCCACACACTGTGGCCCTGGTACAGTAACATCTACAGCCCAAGGAGTCTTTGACTAGTAACAAATTCAGTTTGGGTTCTGACATGACCGAGACCCTGGGGTAGGTGTAAGGGTGGAGATAGATCCAAGGTCCTCAATGAGCTTGCACAATAGTGACAGTGATGGTTGTGTAAACTGGGTGACAACAGCAGGGCCCATACAACATAGAAGGCAATGTGAGGGACCAGGCATGTTGCCTTGGACTTGTGGGGAGGAAGGGCAGTCTGGGAAGCGATGAAGAGGAGGTGTGTCGGCACTGGGTTTTGAAGGATAAATAGGAGTTTGCCAGGTGGACAAAGTGTGGAGAAGGGCATTCTAGGCAGAAGCAATAGCATTTGCAAAGCCAAGTTTGTTCTGGCAAATATGAGATCCACAGGAGGCTCTCAGAGGCAGGACCTGTTCAGATTTGCACTATAGGAAAGATCCCTCTGGCTGCTGCAGTGGAGGAGGGTCCAGAGGGGGAATCTAGAGGCAGGGAGAGCCAGGTGAGAGAGACTGGGACCCCCCCAGCTCAGCTCATTGCCATGAAGATGGAAGAGTAGAGTCAGATCCTAGAAATATTCCTGAGGTAGAGTCAAGTTCCTGGCTTAAGTAGCCGCCTAGGAGGTCAGGTCTCTTGAGAAGGTCCCAGGAGGGAGCAGGTGAGGAGGAAGGGACGGGTGACACCCTCCCGTTGGACAAGCTCCTTGGCAACTGAATGGTTTATTCTTACTCTGAATGGTGCTGGGGGGCGATGAGACTTACAATAGCAGCACAGCCCATGTTGAACAGCTTTCTGCAGCTGGACACCATTACATGTGCTTTGCCTACATTAAGCAGGCATTTATCTTCAGGACAACCTTGTGAGGTGGGTCCTGTTTTTTTTTTAAAGATTGGCACCTGAGCTAACATCTGTTGCCAATCTTTTTTTTATTTCTTCTTCTTTCCTTCTTCTCCCCAAAGCCCCCTAGTGCATAGTTGTATACTCTAGTTGTAGGTCCTTCTGGCTCTGCTATGTGGGATGCAGCCTCAGCATAGCTTGATGAGTGGTGCTAGGTCTGTGCCCAGGATCCAAACTGGCAAAACCCTGGGCCGCTGAAGCGGAGTGCAGAAACTTAACCACTCGGCCATGGGGCCAGCCCGAGGTGGGTCCTGTTCTTACTCCTTTCACCAGTGAGGAAACCTGGGCATAGAGATGGTCGGTGACTTGCCCAAGGTCACTGAGCTTAGGAGGTGGGAGAGTGGCAGCTCTCCCAGGCTGAGTCAGGGCCCCTCTGACCTACCCCAAATAAATATGTGCTCCACAATCAGATGGAGCTTAATTGACTCTTTACCCAAAATTATCCATTGTAACAGGCACCAAGAGTCTAGGTTTTCCTTTGAGAAATCAGAAGAACTTCCTAGCACCAAACAGTATTCCCAAGGAGCACCAGGGCCCCAGACCTCAGCATCTCATTCTATCGGTGCCCAGGCCCCTCCTGTCTGATGGGAGGAGGTAAGAAGTCCAGACTGGGCTTTCTTCTTGAATGCCCCACAGTATAGCAAGAAAGGCCTGGGCTCAAACACACTTACTCCCCATGTGACCCTGGGCAAGTCCCTCTCCTCTCCAAGCCTCACCAACTGACCAACTGTGTCTCCATCAGACCCTCCCAGGGCTGCCATGAGGTTGCTGGGGTCCTGGAACATCAACAATAATTGATGGCTATTGTGATTATGGCTGTCCCAGCCTTGCTCCTGGCTCTCTCCAGGCTGAGGTGACCTGAGGACACAGGACCACCCTGGGAAAAGTATCCTCACAGTGGCAGCCGCTAACCCCAGAAACTGGGCCCCAGGCCTGCCACCCAGAAATCAAGCTCACTGTTAGTGGAGCCTCTTTCTTAAGTGGGTCCTGACCCCTCAGAAACCCTTGAGTAGTTTCTTTGTTGGGAGGCCCAGCAGCATCCGCTTCCCCATCCACATGCCTGTCAGGATTCTGTTCACCCTTTCAGGCCTGAGTCCACCCACCTTCTCTCCAACCCCTGAGGGCATCTCCCTGCCTGCTCTCTGCCTCCTCTGCCCCATCTGCCACTGGGTACTACTTGATGCTGGCAAACTCCCAGGGCAGGCCTATGCCTCCAACTCGCACTCAAGGCCTGCCAGAGCTTTTCCTGCAGTAGCTCCAGCTGAGGGGTGTGGATGGATAGAGATGGGATGGAATTTGCCAGGATAAAATTCTACCCGCCCTCCTCACACACACACACATGCACACCCCCGCACACACATGCACAATCAGGCCCACCTTCCCATTTTGTGGCCATGATAGCCTTATCTTTGGCTCCACCTCATCTGGTTCTGGGGCCTCTCCCCACTCTGCCCTGCTCCTCACCGAGCTGTCTCAGATGCTTGTCTGGCCCCTGGTAAGCATTCCCACCCCACCCTTCTCACTGGGACATACCCTGACATTGGAACAGGGGCTGGCACCAGGCAAGGTGCCACTACACACCACAGTAGCCCTGTCCCTGAGAAAATAAGAGGAACGTGGCTTGGGAGCTGGTCATCTACCAGCTCCAGGAAACTCCCACAAAATCCAGGAAGAAAGCAAACCTAGGTCATTCCTGATGAGGCCAGGAAAGTGAACCTTGAAAAGCAAGATTAAGAAGCTTTTTCCTCTCTCTCCTCACTTGCTAGAGAGCAAAGCCTCAGGGTCAACTGGTTACCAACTGATGGGTTTCCTGTCACTGCAGGGTTCCCCTCCTCTGCCTTCTCCTGCAGGATAGACCAGCTGTTGGTGCCAGAGTAATGGCCACAATTAAAAGCAAAATGCCCTTACTGTGGGCTGCTGTCCTCCCACACCTGTGAGTCTGGAGGCTGAGCTCCACACTCCGAGAATGGAAGAATGGTAATGAAATCAGACAGGCCTCTTAACCGCTGATGGTATCAGGGCCCAGGGGAGATGCAGACTTATTCCTAATCTCCCACAGAGCATCTGTCAGCCCGACCACATAGCAATATCATTCTCACGTGCAGCAAGGACCTTTCATGGGGTGAACTGTCAACTGCCTGCCTGGCTACCCACCCACCCTCCTCCCCCTGGGCCCCTCCTCTAGCCTCTTCCCCCTGCCTGGACTTAGGCTGCAGATATTCACAAACACACACTCACACACACACACTCATACATACACACACCCTGCTTCATTCGTAATTGCCTGCTCTGCCCCATTTGCATAGATGGAAGAAAGAGAAAAATAGGAACATCCCTCTAGCAGTGTTGGAAAACAGCGAAGTGTACCATTGAAAGAGTAATCATTCTGAGGGATTTCTAGAAGCTGAGAAGCAGATGAGAACAAGCAAAAGGAGAGCATTGGTGCTACACAGCCTGTGACCCACTCAGACAACTCTGGGGACTGGTTTCCCCACCAGAGCCCAGGGAGCCCCTCAACTGGGCAGCAGGGGTGGGCAAAGGGGCCGGAGGAGGAAGCCTCTGGAGCTACATCCAGCCCGGCCTTTGTCCCAAAGCTTCACTGGATTAGGACTGCATGCGGACTCGGTGAGGAGTCTGGGAGGCCTGTACAGGACAGAGGGGATAGGACCCCACAACCACCACAGATGGAAAGCAGGAGAGGGTCTTGGCCCAGCAGTGGCAGCTCCTGCCTTGCCAGAAACTTCCTTTTTACTGTTATTGAGTATTACAGCCTAGTCCCCTCATGAACACCCTGAGCTCCCATTAGTAGAAACTGTAGGAGTGGGTGGGCAGGGAGCATGTGGCACGGCCTGGACTCTGCTGGGTTGGTGCACAGAGACCCACCCCTCCCAGGCTCCAGCCTCTCAGTGAGGACAGTACTCCATGAGACCTGGGACACAAGGTACAAGGAATCCTGTGCTTCCTGCCCGCACATGGCCATTTGCTCCTAGTTCACGCACGTGGAAGGGAACGCTTCCTGCCCACACCCCCTCTAAGAGGGCTCAAATTCAGTCAGGAAGTGCCGTGTGCTACATCCCCTTCTTGACATTCGTGATACATCTTAGCTTATTAAAGGTTCTGAGAAGACTTGCAATAACTTTTATTGTATAATTTTCATTCAGCGCAGTTACAGATCTTAAGTGTGCAGTTCAATGCATTTTGACAAAAGATCACACCCATATAACCCACAGTCATGTCAGGACTTAGAACCTTCTCATTGCCCCAGAAAGCTCCCTCACACCCTTTCCCATCATTCCCACTCCTACCCCAGAGGCAACCACATTATGACTTCATAACAGTAAGTCAGTTTGGCCCATTCTGAAGCGTCATATAGATGGATTCTTATCCAATATGTGCTCTTTTGTGTCTGGCTTCTTTTACTCAGCACAATATCTGCAAAATTCATCCATGTTGTTGCCTGTGTTAGTAGTTCCTTACTTTTAATTGCTAGGAGTTTTCCACTGTAAGAATATATTTATTACAGTTTGTTTATCTATTTTCCTGCTGGTAAATATTTAGGGTTTTCCATTTTTTGCTTGAAAAAAGCTGCCATGAACACATCTGTACTAGACTTTCTGTGAACAAAGTTTCACGTTTTCCTAGGTAGGCATACCTAGGAATGGAACCTGCAGCTATGCGCACTGCCAAACTATTTCCCAAAGTACCAGTTTACAGCCCCCCAGAAAAGTATGAGAGTTTCTGTTGCTCCATAGCCTCACCATTATTTGGTGTTGTTTCTACAGTAATTTTTAAAATTTTTTGTTTAATTCATCATTTCCCATGCTTATTAAACCACTGAATTTTTTCCCTTATAACCCTTTTTAACAAAACTAGTGTGCTGTAGAATTCATTTTGAGGAGTGAGGATCTAGACCTTCATTTATAAATAGGATAAATCAAACATTAGCTACAACAAGAAATCACCAGAATATGAGGAGAAAGAGAAGCTCCAAAGAGGGAGCCAAGGTGAGAAGTCAGAAGGAGGCCTCCAGTAAGAAGGAAGGAATTCAGTAAATAACTTTGTAAAAATTCTGAGACACATTTTAAGAGATCCAGAGGATGTCACAGAGATAGAACTGGAGCTGCCACTGGGAAAGAGAAAGAGAATCCAGAAACTACAAGCATGACTGCCAAAAGCAAGGCCACTTTGGAAGCATCCAGAAGGAGAATGCTGGAAATGCAAAAAGGGACGTGGAGAGAGAACTAAGAGTTCAAGAAAGTCAGAAGAAAACATTCCTAGGGTAAGGGAAGACTCGAATTTACAGGCTGAAAACAGCACACTATATCTCAGGGAAAACTTTTTAAAGAACAATCACAACCAGCAGCGTTTGGTCCTGGCATATCAACAGACTAAATAAAGGGACCAAACTAAGACCTCAGAAATGGACAGAAATAAGATGAGAATTTAGTTTCAGTTAAAGGTGGTATTTTAAATCAGAAGGGGAAAACTATCATTCAATAAAAGGTTTTGGTACAACTGACCATGTATCTTAAAAAAAAGATGACTTTCCATGGTACTTCTTATTCTAAAATTAATTCCAGATGGATTTTAATTGTAAAAATGAGATTACAAAAATAATAGAAGAAAACGTATTTTAGATAAGGTGCTGTAATAGGTAAATTCCAAAAATATCATTGGCTTTGCACAATAGTTTATTTTTTGTTCATGTAGAGTCCAATTGAAGGGGATGGAGTGAGGCAAGGACTTTGCTGCCCACAGTCTCCCAGAGACCCCGGATGAAAAAGCTCTGTCGTTTTCAACAGGTGACCTCCAAGGTTGCCCTGAGCACTGATATCCATCTGTGGATCAAAAAATGAGAGAAAGGATCATGCATGAGAAAGCACACGTATCCAAAACAAGAAAGAGAAGTGGGAATAAGCTTTGAAACTGAGGGAATTTAAAAATTATAAGGAGTTCCTCTGCATAACTCTCTGTAAGTAAATTTGAAAAATCTAGTTGAAATTGTGATTTTCTAGGAATACATTATTTATCAAAACTGAACCCAGAGGAGATAGAAAGTCTAAACAGACAAATCTTAATAAAAGAAATAAAGTAAAGAGCCAATTCCTAAAAAAGACTTTGGAGGGAAATTCTACAAAACTGAAAGAAAAAACATTCTCAATGCTCATTAAATTATTGCAGGGAATAGAAAAAATAAGGACATGAAGAGACAAAGTGGGATTATCCAGCAGATGACTATGAAACCTCAGGTTGCCTGGTAACAAGCTGAATGTTCACCAAGGGCTACTTTATCTCAGCAGCCAAAGTTCACTTTTCCCCCAGGCCACCAGGGACTAGCAGTTAGTGTTCCTAGACATCTGAAAAGCTGGCGTCTGAACTTAGAATGGACCTCTGGCTCCTCAGTTATAATATTACTTTCTTAAGCCAGTTTGATCTGGGTATCTATCTCTTACGACAGACTTGTCTGATTCAATGGATAAATTATATTCTATTTAATTTTAATGTAAATAGGAAATTTATGTTCAAATACAGTTGCTAATAATTTAAAGGTAAGCACTAACAATATGGGTATGGGATATGGAACTTAAAAACCACAAGAGGAAAAACAAGGAACAAACAACACTTTGTCAACCTAAAAAATTCAGAAAAGGGGAAAAAATATTGAGAAAGAATGATAAACAGAAAACATGAAAGTAAATGGCGAGAAGACCAAACATTTCATTATTACAGTATAACTGTGACTTAGTTAAATTCCTTTATTAAAGATAAAGACCCTAATATTGGGCATGCACACACATATTCTTGTATACATTCCCACACACAAATCCGGTTACACACCACTTACAAAATACTCACTTAAAACAACATGACAAAGATTAACATTAAAGGTCTGGCAAAGATATCCCAAGCAAATACTCACACAAAGAAAGCAGTGTAGGATACACTTATACAGACAAAGTAGAATCCAAGACAAGACGCACCAAACAAGACAAAGAACATAATCTTCTTCAAACAAAAGATGCAGTGTGCCTAGAAGATGTGAAATAAAGAGAGACTTTAAGCAAACCGTAGTTATAGAGGGAGGGTTTATCGTAGCCTAGAATCAAACCGAGCAGAGGAAAGAGAAGACTGGAGTATTAAATTTAACGTGCTCCATATGTAGCCCAAAAGAGAACTGTTTTCTTTTCAAATTCTCAAGGAACAGTCACAAAAATTTACCACATACCAGGCCACAAAGATCTCAGTAACCAAAAAGTGAAATCATATGGACCATATTCCCTGATCACAACGTAATAAATCTAGGAATAAACAATAAAAGATAATGCCTTCACGTCAAGTCTTTCCGTTTGGAAAATTTCAAACATTAAATAGCGAAAGTTAAATTGAAAAATAAAAATTGGAATTACAAACTGTCTGAAATTATTAA
This sequence comes from Equus quagga, assembly GCF_021613505.1. Lineage (NCBI taxonomy): Eukaryota > Metazoa > Chordata > Mammalia > Perissodactyla > Equidae > Equus > Equus quagga. Next base: position 68,527,526 of record NC_060268.1, read on the forward strand.
CAATGAGAATATTTCATATCAAAACCTAGATAACGTGCCTGAAGATTTCCTCATAGCAGCAGTCAGAGTCTTAAACGCTTTTTGTATAAATTCAATAACTCGTTCATTCCACAAAGATTGCCTGAGTGTGTGTTACAGGCCAGCACTGCTGTAGGTCCCGGGATAAAGCAGTGACCCAAAGAGAGAAAGCTTCTCTTTGTGGAGCTTACATTCAAGTGGATAATTGTAAGAATTATTGGAAAATAAAACAAAGTTCTGAATATTCAATTCAAGAAGCTGGAAACGCACAATAAAATATTCTCAAAAAGTAAGAGAGAAGAATAAAGTATAAAAATTAATGATGTAGAAAGAAAATTAAAATAGAATTGATAAAATTAAGACCTGATCAGACTCTGCCAAGTCTAAGAATAAAGAGAGAAATTTCTCTCTTTATTAGAAATGGCAAAGGGGATGATATGGCTGCAGATACAGAGGAGATCGTACAAATTATAAGCAAATAATTTGTATAACATGATGTAAAAAAATTTCAAAACTTAGACAAAATAGAAGGCTATTATGGAAAAATGAATAACTTACTAGAAATATGTAAATTACCGAAATTGATTCAATAAGTGGTGAAAGCCTGCATAGTCAAATAACTGCAGAAGGAATTGAAAAGATTCTTCAGGATCTACCAAAACACATAAATACCTAGAAGATTTCAAAGTAAAATTTGACAAACTTTCAATCTTATTTAAACTATGTAGAAACTATTAAACTATTTAAAGATAAAGATGGAGTGAGACTCTTTTGCAAAGCTAGCATACCAAAATCTGACACACAAAATAAACACTGGAATTATAGTTACAAGAATAGATGCAGGAAGACTGGGGCAAAAACTGCCTGGAGGGAGGAGTTGTTACAGAGGGGCCACTGTGTGAGTTCACTTGGGCACATGAGTGATCTGTCATCTACCCAAACACAACCATGGGGACATCTCTTAATCTGTGTTCCTGCCCTTCCCTCACTCCCCACTGCAATCCAAATCTATGGGTTCATGCGGTGCTCCCTACAGTTAGTTGACAGAGGAGGAAGAGAATTGAGCAGGGTTTACACACAGCTGGTCTACTGGGGGTGGACTGCTGCATTGCTACTGTCCCCCTCAGGGGTGGCTCCAAAAGCTGGTAGGGAGGAGAAATCTTCTCAAGTGAAGCATTTAGAACATTACATCTTGTTGACCACTTTTCCCAAAGTCAAGATGGCCTGAGATATAGATCTACATTGGTTCATGGGCAGTAGCTAATGATCTAGCTGACAATCAAGGGCTTGGAAAGAACAAGGTTGGAAACTGGTGATAAGGTGGTCTGGTGAAAAGAATGTGGATGAATCTCTCTGAATTGACCCAGAGGCAGAGACTGCTTGTGCCACATGTGGATACTCTCCAAAATGTCCCCACTGTGGAGAAAGTTCTCAGTAACCAGGTGGACAAGATGATCTACTCAGTGGATGAATGGATTTATTATCAGCTTCTTTCCTCAGCTACCCCGGAGCCCACTCAGAAATAAAGTGGTTTTGAAGACAGGAACAGAGATCACCTATCCAAGTAAGGACTTAGCCTCTCCAAAGCTGAAGCAGCCACTGCCACTTACGTGTGTCTGATTTCCAGCAGCAGAGAGCAGTTCTACAAATCTGATAGCATCGTACAGTGGAAAGAACCAGTCAGCTAGTTGGTTATACTAGACTCCTTCCATCATGGAGGGGCAGTGATTTGTCCTCTTTGGAATAAATATTTATATTGGAGTTGAATATGCATTTTCTCTCCATCATGCTTCCATCAGGACCACTATCAGTGGACTTAATAAGTGCCATCAGAACAACCCATACAATACTGTTTCTGCCCAAGGAACTCACTTTACAGTCAGGAAGTAAAGCAATGGGCCAATGGTCATGGGATTCACTGGTCTTCTCATACACCAGGAGAGCTGGTCTGATAGAAGAGAAGAATGGACTGTTGAAGGATCAGTTACAGCACCTGGGTAGACAACATCCTGTGAGTTTGGGACACTGTCCTCCAGGAGGTGGTATATGAATTCAACTAGCAACCAATTTATAGCGATCAATTTACAGCAATCTGGGCACCAAAGCATGGATGTGGGAATAGTGCTTGTCACTGTTAAGCCAAATAACCCCCTTTCAAAGGAGATTTTCCTTCTTGTTCCCACAACTCTACATCTGCTGGTTTAGAGGTTTTGATATCCGAGGGAGGAAAGCTTCAATCTGGGAACACATAATGGTTCCACTGAATAGAAAGTTACTACTGCCAACCAGCCATTACGGGCTCTCTATGCCACTGGATGAATGGGCCCAAAGGGAGGTTCATGGTGTTGCCTAGAATGATTGATTTAGATCTGCGCTGTCCAATACTGTATCCACTAGCCAACTTCAGTTATTATATTTAAATTAAAATTAAACGAAATTAGAAATTCAGTTCCTCGGTCACAGTAGTCACATTTCAAGTGGTCAGTATCCACATATGGATGTTGACTACCATATTAGGCAGAGCAAATGTGGACCATTTCCATCATTGAAGAAAGTTCTGTTGGACAATACTGATTTAGACTATCAAAGGGTAATGGAGAGGTCATTACAATGGGGGCATGAAGAAATGAGGTTGACTCTGGGAACCCTCTACCCGCTAGTACTGATATGTGTAGTGGTCAATATGGAAGGAAGACTACAACAAACATATTTAGGCAAGACCACCAGGGATCAGACCCCCTCAGTAATAATGTCTAGGCCACTCCACCAGGTAAAGAACCCCTGTCAGCTGAGGTGTTTGCTGAAGGCAAAGTCAACGTGGAATAAATGGTGGAGGAGTGAGGTGATACATGCTAGCCAAGGCATACAGCCCGTATTCTCTACCCATTTCTTCTTCCTCGCTCTGCCATGTATATATTTTAATGAATTTCTCTTGTATTTCCCTTTAATCCACTAGTGTATGTATACTGTTTGCAGAATACTGAAACAGGATTGGGACAGAATTAGAGAAGGAATAGACCTTGCCCAGAAATCCTGGACTGGGAGTTGTTTAGAGTAACTGATAAAAAAAAGAGTGATGATATTTTCAGTTTGTTACGCTGGAACTTTTGTGGGGGGCACTAAGAGCATGGAAAAAAGTCCACACTCTCATAGGACTTTGTCAGTTACTTTGACACTCAGAGTTTGATTCTCCCAATAGCCATCCAATGTTAGTTTAAGGAGACTTGGCTTCTGTTGCTGGCAAACAAAACCCTGACTGGTATGGAAATATAAATATTGGCAAGGAAGAGACCACATGGCTATTTGCAGAGGACATATTTGTCTCCCTAAAAATTCCTAGAGAATCAATAGGCAAAAAAATAAATAAATAAGTAAAAACATTAAAGAATTTACTGTGGTGACAACATACAAAATTGCTTTCCTATTTATCAGCTTTGTTCTGCAAGGAAATTTAATTTTTTTTTAACTTTTTATTGAGATTATGATAGTTTACAACCTTGTGAAATTTCAGTTGTACAGCAAATTTAATTTTTAAAATCCCATTTTCAACGTAAAATAAAAGCAGACCCAGAAGGGCCTTGAACACCAGATGATTTTGTCTTGAAGGTGTCGAGGAGCCAGAGAAGGTGTGAGAGCAGCAAAGCTGAGCACAGAGTGTGTGGGAGGGTGGGAGCTCCTGGGGCCAGGCTCATTCCTTCTGGGAAGTGCCTGCTGTTGCCCAATGTGCCTGGGACTGGGGCTGGGTGTGGCTCAGATCAGGAGCAGTGCCAGCTGCAGTGAGCTCCGGTGGGGCGTGCAAGGTCTCACTGTGGGAGGCCGAGGTGGCTGGAGAGAGCAGGAGGGACCAGAGCTCCAGAGGGCTCTCTTGTAGGATGTGAGTCTGTGCAGCAGCACATCCAGGTTTTGTGGGGCCTTAAGCTTGTGCAATTGGAGGCCTTCCAAAATAAATAAGTAAATAAAATTATACAGACAAAATCAGGTACAAACATGAATAATTACTTCGAATGAGAAAAGAAATCAAAACAACCTACAAATAAGAAAAGCTGACATACTACGAATATCGCAAAATTCCCCCGAAGAGCATGATATTTTTAAGTGCCTAACACACTTTTGTAATACCTTTTTTCCTTGACTTTTGGCTACATATCTTTTGGTCGCCTCTTCATATAACTATAGTATAAAGTATAGTATCTGAAACTTCCTATAAAGAGAGTAGAAAGATAAATTAGTGGTTCCCTTGGTGTGTTAGCCGTTTTGTTTATTATTAATAGTTTAGGAAAATTTCTTTCACCTTCATAACCTGTTGGTAAAGTTGTAAATTTTTAGGATTGTTGTCAAATTGGGGGAAACTTCTTTTATAAATGAGCTGTAAGATTTCAGAGTAAGGACCAATTTTAAATACTCTGAATTGAGGGCTCGTTAACCACAGCAATTCAGATACATTCTTAAATTGCTGCTATATTGCTTTGACCTACATAATTGTGTCATAAAATTACTCTTATGTTCCGTCCACTATACTCATTCATGAGTATGTGTAAGAGTTTTGTCACTGGAACACTAGTTTCTCTGTGCCGTCTTGCCATGTTGGTGGCAATTTCATGTGCCATTTTATCTAGAACTGCCAGACCTGTGATTCCCACATACTGGCATGCATAAAACATGCAACTTCACACAGAGAAGTACCCACTGTTTGTAGGACTGCTATAGTACTCAAGCCCTACAAACACTGGAATTCTGGTAAATTTTGTTTTGCATGAATCCCATTAAAGAGAAACAAAATGTGTGGTGCATTTATAATTGTATATGTGGCATTACTGAGTATATTGTTTGACAGGAATTTCCATTTTGACTGGGCATCCATGAGAAATGAGTCCTATCTTCTGATAGTGGAAGAATTTTCCACAGACTAGCTTCAGGCTCTGTGCACTTCCAACCTTGTTTCTCCTCCACACCCTGCCAGTGCTGGATGCTGACACATTCATATTTCAATACGGACTCTGGCCTGCACCTTCATGTCGTAATGGATGAGTCGGCATGATGGGTATTGGTGGGTAGAAGTATTATTGCCGGAACAGCTAGCAATAACTTAACTGTTTCAACATAAGTGACTATAAACTACATAAATATATCTCTCTAAGTCAAATAAATGTATCTTCGACTCAACTTCCCCTTAACCAGATCCCAAAGATGCCCGGGGCCATCCAACACCATCCTACATGAGTGGAAAGATGACAGAGAAGATCGAGTGGAAGAGTCTTAATTGAAACATTTTATTTCTGTAAGTTTTACAGACGTTATGACCATGTAAATACGTGCCAGGACCTTCCCAGGACTTTGGAGCCTAGTGAGGCCTGTGAGGTGAGCCTAGTTAACATCCCAGTCGAAGCTCCTTTGGCTTGGCCTCTCAGAGCAGGAGCCGGGGAAGCAGGGAACAGTCCCAGCAATCCTTCTTCTCACTGAAAAGCCCAACACAGTGCACATAATACCCTCTTATCTATCCTCACTACCAGTCAGCCAGGCACTATTGTTCCCAGGCCACAGACGAAAAGCTGAGGCCCAGAGAGGAAGGACCCATGGCTAGGGTCACACAATTGGCGAGTGATAGAGCCCAGCTCTTGTGTCCCAGTCCAGCGCTCAGTTGCTCCAGCAGGGCTGACTGTCTCATTTGCCCCACAGTCATCCTGACAAAGGAACAAGGAAGGGGTTATGCCCCCCCCATTTTATAGAGACAAGAACCTTTATAATCGTCCCTCATACCTACATCCAGAGGACAGTGACAAGGCACTTTACATATACAAGTTTATTTAACTCTCACAGCATCTGCAGGGTGTTATCCCCATTTTCTGGTAGAGGCTCACCGAGGTCACAAGGCTGGATTAAGGCCCAACAGCAAGACTATGAGAGAAGAGGCACGAAACCAGGTCTCCCCATTGCTAGTGCAGTGCTCTTTTTGCTGTGCTTTGCTTTTTTCCTCTTTAGAGAGAGAAGGGACCTCAGAGTGTCATCTAGTCCAATCCCCTTGTCCCACAAATGACTGAAGCCCAGAGAGGGGAAGGAACTTGCCCAGGTCACACAGGAAGTGGGGACAGACTCGTGCCCCAAGTCTCAAGTTTGTCTCTCTGCCTTTCTCCTCTAGGCACCCAAGAGCCTTCATCCACTCCCTCATGTCTAGGGGATCCCATTGCAGGCTGGATCTTTGCCCTCACCTCTGAGTGACCCATCCAGCAACAGCCTGTACCAAGCAAGCCTATCATTGTCTTCCTACCCAAACTCCTCTTCGTTGAACCTGTCTTCAACCACAGCCCTAACTTAAGAGGGAGAATAGTCTTAGGCAGCCATGCTTCTGCTGAGTAACGCCTCTCCCCGGCCACAGCTGATTGGATGACACCTGATGGGGGGGCCAATCCAGTCTGAGCAAGGCTAGATTGAGCCAGGTGCTCCACAAGAGTGGGTGTATAGTATATACCACACTATATACATTGTTATGTATCTTGCTCTTTTCACTTAACAGTCCTAGAAATCATTCCATATCATAAAGTGATTCTTTTTTTTTTTCACAACCAAAGTCCATAGTTTAGTTTGGGGTTCACTCTTTGTGCAGTACATTCTGTGGGTTTTGACAAATATATAATGGCATGTGTCCACCATTGTAGTTTCATATAGAGTAGTTTCACTGCCCCAAAAATCCTCTGTCCTCCATATATGCATCCCTCCCTTGCCACAAATCCCTGGCAACCTCTGATCATTTTACTGTCTCCAGAATTTTACTTTTTCCAGGATGTCATATGGTTGGAATCACAGAGCATGTAGCCTTTTCACATTGGCTTCTTTGACTTAGTAATATGGATTTAAGTTTCCTCCATGTCTTTCTGTGACTTGATAGCTCACTGAATAGTATTCTATTATCTGGATGTACCACAGTTTGTTTCTCCATTTACCTGTTAAAAGAACATCTTGGTTGCTTCCAAGCTTTGTTAATTATGAATACGGCTGCTATAAACATTCATGTGCAGGTTTTTGTGTAGATATAAGTTTTCAACTTATTTGGGTAAATACCAAGGAGTGCAAAGATCGTATGGTAAGAGTACATTTAGTTTTGTAAGAAATTGCCAAACTGTCCAGGTGACACATTTTTAATTCCAATTAAATCGTGATGCTCTGGGCTCCCTGCAATAGAGATACTCTAGGCTGAAGAACTAGATTTTGTTGGGAGACTTCAGCATTTCCAAGATTCCAAAAGCCTCCTTTTCCTATCAACAGTAAAGTTTAGACATGAAGCCGAGTCTACTGTGAGCCACATGCTCTGGGAGGGAGCAGGGGCTCTCTCAGGGCTGGGAGGTAGAAGAGAGAGCAAGAGACGAAAATGAGCCTGGGCACAGACAAGGGCAAAAATCAAGTGCAAAGGGACTACTTACTCCTCTTTGGATTTGAAACCCTGGAGAAAAAGAACAGCCTAGTTATACAAACCCCACACAGGTGAGGGGGACCCCAAAATAGGAGACTGCCTCTTGGGGAACTGTTGGGCCTAAAGACTCCAGGTCAATTCACTGAAGCCAGCTGACCCCACCAAGGAGTGAGTGGGCCCCAGAGGCCAGGTCACTTCATGTAAAACAGAAGAGCAGGGATAAAAGCCTCATCGTTATCTTACCACAAGGCCTGCTGCTCTCTGTCCTGCCTCAGCTTCCCCCTGCTCTTCCCTGTGAAACTCGGAAATGGGTTTCTCAACTAGTTCAGATCATTCTGCCTATTTTTCTCTTGCTCAGTGATTGCTCCGCCCACTGCGTTGGTGGCAGTAAAAAGATGAAAGCTGCCTGCCGTGCACTTGCCTCTCCTGCCCGCTCAGCTCAGTGCTCTGGGCCTGCCTTCACTCCCTGGAGGTCTTCCCTCCCTCGCCCATGGCCTCAGTCAGGCCAGCACCAAGGGCTCTGGGCCCAGAAGAGGCCACTTCCCTTTCCCTCTGCCCTGCATCCATGGCATCTGGTGGTGTTTACCCTCCACCTCTCTCTCTTTAACTCAACCCTCAGGCTTGCCCGGCCCCTGGGCAGTGCCCTCCCACCCTTATTCCACCCCGTGCCCAGTGCCCAATGGAGTCATGCCCACCCTGCCATTGAGACTCCCCAGGGCCTGCCTCTTGGAATCACACTTCCTATCTACTCTTCTCCCTCTGCCACACTTCTTTATTCTATTCTTCTGCAATCTGCTTTTGTATTTCTATTCCTGCTCTAGTACTCACCTCTGCTGAGATACCTTTTCTTGACCTCCAGCCTGGTCCAGCATCCCATCCACAGTTTACTACTGCTCACCTCCTCAGGAACTCCAAAGTGCTTGTCTATCTGTCTTTCTTTTCTCTGCCTCCTCTTCCTTGATATATTGTCCAGGTTACGGGGCCACTAATTAGGGCCCAGCATATCTTTTCCACAGAGGAATTTCTGCTTCTGGCTTTGGTAGGGCTGTCCACTGACATGGCGTCAAATGCATCTATATAGCTGAAGCGAGTAGTTATTTTATGTGAGTGCACGTGCACTGTCTTCAAGATTAGCAAGAGATGAGCCCCTTCTCCATTCGTTCCTTCAATCAGTAAACACTCCGTGCAGCTTCCATCTGGGGGCCTTGGGCTGGGCACAGGAACACACAGAAGAATAGGACAGGATTGCTGCCCTCTAGGGTCCCCCAGGGTGCTGTGGAAGACAAGTCATGAGCAAGGATAATGTGTGACCACAGGTTGTATTTGTGGTAAAACTTTATCCCCTTCAACAATTGTTAAGCATTTTTTGAGCACCTATCAAGTGCCAGGCATTGTGCTGGTACTACACTTATGTTGACTCAGTTCATTCTCACAACTACCTTGCAAGTTACATATTGTTAACCTCACTTTACAGATGAGGAAACTGAGGGCCAGAGAGGTTGAGTAACTTGCACAAGGTAATGTAGTAGGTGCAGAGACGGGATCTGATTCCAGGATAGATTGACCCCAAGGCCAAGCTCTTTTCACTGGTTGGAGCAGCCCCCTCTCAGCTCTGATAGTAAAAGGAGCAGTTTTGACACAAGTTCCTTACCCTGTCTCTCCTCTACCCTCAGTGCAGCAGGCTAGGAGTGTGGACAGAACTAGGGCCAGAGGATGGGAGAGAGCAACTGGCCTGCACAGGGTGAGAGGTGGGAAGCAATGCCTGTCTGTTTGTCTCACACATATACAAGGGCACAGCTAGCAGAGGACAGGAGGTCTTATGGGAGTAAATGGGGCTGGGCTTGCCTTTTCACTGGACCAGTATCTTCATGTGTCTGGAGACCTTAATACGCCAGAATCACATCCGATAGGAGCTCCTAGTCCACAAGGAGCCACACTGTTTAATCAACAAACCATTATTGAGGTCCTCTCATGAGTAGGGAGTGGGATAAAGAGATGCACAAAGAATAGTCCTTTCTCTAAAGGATTATTAGCAGAGTCCATCATAGCGGAGTCCATAGCAGAGATATGTAGCAGAATCTCATAGCGGAATCTGTCACAAGCCAATGTGGCAAGTGGTTTGATGGAGGAATGTGGGAGGAAAGGGGGTGGGGGAGGGGAGCTTGTGGGAGCCCAGGGCAGAGGATTTAACCCTGCTTGAGGGGGTAGATCAGGAGGACTTCCTGGAGGTAACGCCTGAGCTGAATCTGGAAGCATGAGCAGTCCTTCAAAGGAGAGGAGGATGAGAGAGGGCATTCCAGGTCAAGAGTGTAAGAGAGGGCAGGGCAGTTTTGAAGAACTGAAAGTAGTTTAGTAGGGCCAGATCCTCAGCCAGGGGCTTAGTTACGAAGTGTCATTTAGCTAAGGTGGGAGTTTGGTCTCTGTTTAGCAGACAATGACAATTACTAAAATCCTTTAAGTGAGGGTAAGGCATGGTCAGAGTTACATTTTAGAAAGGTCATTCCCGGAGATGTTTTTTTCTCTAAATGGTGTCTGGAGGGCAGCCCTTATTAGAGCCTTTTGCACTTCTCACAAGAAAAACACAAAAATGCAAAACAGTTCTGAAAATCAAAACTGACAGACAATCAATTACTAGAATCTGACAGGCAAAACAATTGTTTGCTTGTGCTTCAACCAGGAAACAAAACAGTCCACTCATGTAAATAAAGATAGAAATACACTTAATTCTTCTGCCATCCAGAATATCTATACAACTAGAAATATCTAAAACCTAGAAAATTGTGCAGCTGCCCCTTTGGGCTGCTTTTTGAGGTAGCCAGCACAGTGTTCTAAAATTTCTGTCCTTCTTGCATCCACCTTTCTGCAACAAAATGAGGTCGTAACGCCAAAACAACAAAAGGAAAGAAAGTAGGGGAACCTAGGGTTGGCATGTAGTATCTGAAAGGTGAAGAATCTCAAGGTAAAGCACTGGGGAGGAGCATAGGTTGGAGGAGAGACCTGATAATGATGCATGATGTAGGGTGCAGTTTTTCACAAACTCCGTTGATCCAGAATGGCAGAGACTAGGCAATGGGGACAGAAGAGGACGCTACCTCTCTATGGAGCAAGAAGCTAGAAAAAGAACAGAAAATTAAGCCCACATAAGGAAAAAATAATAAAGATAAGACCAAAAATGAATGAAATGGGAAAGCAATACAGAAAAACAACTTATTAATTAAATTTAGCAAAGTTGCTGGATACACTTTCTATATACAAAAATCAATGGTATTTCTACTAAGCAGCTACAAACAATTAGAAAGTGAAATTCAAAAAATGAGACCACTTACAATAACATCAGAAAAATGACAAATATCTAGGAACAAATATAATGAAAGGCATACAAGACTAAATACTACATTACTGAGAGAAATTAAATAAGACGTAAATAAAGGGAAGGAGGGATATACCATGTTCATGGATTGGAAGACTCAAGAATATTCATAGCAGCACTACTCTAAATAGCCTAAAGACTGGAAACAACCCAAATGTTCTACAATGATAGACCACATAAAGTCATTGTGATATAACCATACAACTGAATATATTTAGCAATGAGAATGAATAAACTACTGCTATGTGCAACCGTATAGATGAATTCCATAAACATAATGTGGAGTGAAAGAAGCCAAACACAGAAGATACATACTGGATGATTTTGTTTATGAAAAGTACAAAATAGACACAACCCATCTATGGTGTTAGAAGTTGGGAAAGTGGTTACTCTTAGTCGGGGTAAGGACGGAGGGGGCTGTGAGAGAAGATTTCTGGTGCTGGTCAGCCTCTAGTTCTTGACCTGAGTGTGTTCACTTTGTAACAATCTAGTTGTGCACTTATGGTTTGTACACTTCTCTGAATGTATGTTTTAATTCAGTAAAAAATTTAATAAAAGAATAATGTAGGAAGTGGGAAATTGTGGTATAAAGGATTTCTAAGGCTCTCAAACTCTGCTGTCCAGTTGAATTCTGTGCCATGTGTGGATCCTGTGGTGCAGTGGCAGAGCTGAGCACTTTATATCCATTCACGTACTTAATCCTGTCTGATTAAACAGTGCTCAATGAAATGGGTATTATTCTCATCACCCACTCCACCCCATTTTGAAGACAGTTGTAAAATTGTGAAAGAAAATATTAGCAAATATCATTCCTCATTTTATAAATGATAAAACAGGCCCAGAGAGTTTAAAGTAACTTCTCCCGGCAGCCCGCTGGCATAGTGGTTAAGTTCATGTGCTCCAATTTGGCGGCCCAGGGTTCACCGGTTTGGATCCTGGGTGTAGACCTACACACCACTCATCAAACCCTGCTGAGGGGGGCCGGCTGGTCGTGCAGCGGTTAAGTGTGCATGTTCCGCTTCTTGGGGGCTGTGGTTCGCTGGTTTGGATCTCAGGTGCAGACATGGCACCACTTGGCAAAAGCCATGCTGTGGTAGGCATCCCACATATAAAGCAGAGGAAGATGGGCACAGATGTTAGCTCAGGGCCAGTCTTCCTCAGCAAAAAGAGGAGGATTGGCAGTAGTTAGCTCAGGGCTAATCTTCCTCAAAAAAAAAAAAAAAAAAGAATACCAAAAAAAAAAACATGCTGAGGGGAGGTGGAGCAAAATGGCGGGGTGAGCTGACCCGGGACTCTCTCTCCTCCAAAGTACAACAAAGGACTGAAAAAAACCCTGAATTTCAGCTAATGAACCTAATGCCAGGACTCAGAGACCTACAGTATCAAAAGACAGAGGAAGGAGCCGCTGCTGCCCGCCTCGGACAAGCTGGAATGGGGTAGGAGAGAACATCGCTCCCTCCCCAAGAAACCGGGATCGCCCCGTGGTGCGGGAAGGAGCGGGGGAGGGGCTGCACGACCAGGGGATCAACTAGGACTCCTGCCTCCGGTACAGTGGAAACCCGCTGACAGGGAAAGCTTCCGTGTGCGGGGACCCCATAAACGCAGGGCCCTGGGAGACCAGAGAACAGAACTGATGGAATCCAGATCGGTGCGCGAGAGAAACCGCCCCTGCACCCGCCCCAGCAAAGCGCACTGGGCGCCGCCTCTTGCCCCAAGGCGGAGAGCTCAGAAGGCGTGGCACTCAACCCCCATCTAGTGGCGACAGGCTGTAACTGCAACTGAATTCTACCACCATGCGAAAAAACCGCTCCTCTACCATCCAGCAATTTATAAAAGACCCAGACCAGAAGAAAAACAATAGAAACATAGAATTAAGTCCTGAGGACTTGGAATTAGGTAAACTAAATGAAAATGAGTTCAGAGCAGCTATAATAAAAAAACTCAATGAGGTAGAGAGAAAGATAGAGGAACAAGCCGAGTTCTGGAGTTACTTCACAAAAGAGATTGAAATTATAAAGAAGAATCAAACAGAATTACTAGAGATGAAAAACTCAATGGACCAGATGAAACAGAATACGGATTCCCTGAATGCCCGGGTAGACTCCATAGAAGAGCAAATTGGCATAATTGAAGATAGACAGGCTGAAGGCTCCAGACAGAGGAAGAAAGAGAACTAAGGATTAAAAGGAATGAGGAAAGTATTAGAGAGATAGCAGATTCAATGAGGAGAAAGAATTTAAGGATCATAGGAATTCCCGGGAACGTGGAAAAGGAAAATGGAGTAGAAAGTGTGCTTAATGAAATTATAGAAGAGAACTTCCCAAATCTAGGGATTGAGGGAGAAATGTGTGTAGAGGAAGCTTTCAGATCTCCTAGATTTGTCAATGTAAAAAGACCTACTGCAAGGCATATAGTAGTACAAATGGCAAAAATGAATGGCAAAGAAAGAATACTGAAGGCTGCAAGACAAAAGAGAATTACCTACAAAGGAGCTCCTATCAGACTTTCAGCGGATTTCTCTGCAGAAACCTTACAAGCTAGGAGAGAATGGAGTGACATATTCAAAGCTTTAAAAGATAAAACTCTTCAGCCAAGAATACTCTATCCAGCAAGAATATCCTTCAGATATGAGGGAGAAATTAAATCTTTTCCAGACAAACAAAAGTTAAGGGAATTTGTAACCAAAAGTCCTCCACTACAAGAAATCCTCAAGAAGGCTCTCATACCTGAAAAAAGAAAAGAGGGAGAAAGGGGTCACCAACCACAGAGTAGGGAGACAGACAAATAGAACCAGAATAGGATAGCAAATATTCAACTATAGCATTAGGATAAAGGTAAGGAAACTACCAAAGCAAAGACAATCTTATCACTCTAACCACAAACTCATAACACAAGTTGGAACAAGAAGTGAAAATAATAATTTAGGAGGGGAAGAGCAAAGGGACTAAATTAGTCTAGGCCAAGTAAGTAAGAGACCACCAGAGAATAGACTATATTATACACGAGATTCTAAATACAAACTTCAGGGTAGACACTAAACTAAAAACAGAACAGAGACACAAAACATAAATAAGCAAAAATCTAAGAAACCCAGCATAAAGAAATTGCAGTATCAAATGGGTAGGATAAAGCACACAGGAAGAGAAAAGCAGGAAAGCCAGATAATGAGCAACAGATTGACAGCTTTAAGGCCACATGCGTCAATAATCACTCTCAATGTAAACAGATTGAACTCTCCAATAAAAAGACACAGAGTGGCAAAATGGATTAAAGAACAAGATCCAACAATTTGTTGCCTCCAGGAAACACACCTCAGACCCAAGGACAAACACGGGCTCAGAGTGAAGGGGTGGAGGACAATACTTCAAGCTAATAGCAAGGAAAAAAAAGCAGGTGTTGCAATTCTTATATCAGACAAAGTGGATTTCAAAATAAGATAGGTAAAGAGAGACACACAGGGACAATATATAATGATCAAAGGGACAGTTCATCAAGAAGAAATAATGCTTATAAATATCTATGCACCCAACATAGGAGCACCAAGGTTCATAAAGCAACTATTAACAGACCTAAAGGAAGATGTTAAAAACAACACAATAATAGTAGGGGACCTCAACACCCCACTCACATCAATGGACAGATCATCCAGACAGAAAATCAACAAGGAAATAGTGGAGCTAAACGAAAAACTAAAACAATTGGACTTAATAGACATATATAGATCACTTCACCCTAAAACAGCTGAATACACATTCTTCTCAAGCGCACATGGAACATTCTCAAGGATAGACCATATGTTGGGAGACAAGGCAAGCCTCTACAAATTTAAAAAATTGAAATAATGACAAGCATCTTCTCCGATCATAATGCTATAAGGCTAGAAATTAATTACAAGAAAAAAGCTGAGAAAGGCACAAAGATGTGGAGACTAAACAATACACTACTGAACAAGCAATGGATCATTGAAGAAATTAAAGAAGAAATCAAAAAATACCTGGAAACTAATGAAAATGATAACATGCCATACCAACTCATAAGGGATACAGCAAAAGCTGTATTAAGAGGAAAATTCATCGCAATACAGGCACATCTTAACAAACAACAAAAATCCCAAATAAGCAATCTTAATCTACAGCTAACTGAACTAGAGAAAGAAGAACAAATAAAGCCCAAAGTCAGCAGAAGGAGAGAAATAATAAAAATCAGAGCAGAAATAAATACTATTGAAATGAAAAAGGTGGTAGAAAGGATCAATGAAACAAAGAGGTGTTTCTTTGAGAAGATAAATAAAATTGACAAACCTCTAGCCAGACTCACAAAGAAAAAAAGGAAGAAAGCTCAAATAAACTAAATCAGAAATGAAAGAGGAGAAATAACAACAGACTCTGCAGAAATACAACGGATTATAAGAGAATACTATGAAAAACTCTATGCTAACAGAATGGATAACCTAGAGGAAATGGATAAATTCTTGGACTCCTACAATCTCCCAAAGCTCACTCAAGAAGAAGCAGACAATTTGAACATACCAATCACAAGGAAAGAGATTGAAACAGCAATCAAAAACATCCCAAAGAATAAAACCCCAGGACCAGATGGCTTCCCTGGGGAATTCTACCAAACTTTCAGAGAGGATTTAATACCTATCCTTTTCAAGCTATTCCAAAAAATCAGGGAGGATGGAACACTTCCTAACACATTCTATGAGGCCAACATCACATTGATACCAAAGTCTGACAAGGACACCGCAAAAAAAGAGAACTACAGGCCAATATCTCTCATGAAAATAGATGCAAAAATTCTCAACAAAATGTTGGTAACCAGAGTTCAGCAATTCATCAAAAGGATCATACATCAAGATCAAGTGGGATTCATACCAGGGACACAGGGATGGTTCAACATCCGCAAATCAATCAACGTGATACACCACATCAACAAACTGAGGAATAAAAACCACATGATCATCTCAATAGATGCAGAGAAAGCATTTGACAAGATCCAACAGCCATTTATGATAAAAACTCTGAATAAAATGGGCATAGAAGGGAACTACCTCAACATAATAAAGGCCATATATGACAAACCCACAGCCAACATCATACTCAATGGGCAAAAACTGAGTGCCATCTCCCTGAAAACAGGAAGGAGACAAGGATGCCCTCTATCACCACTCTTATTTAACATAGTACTGGAGGTCCTGGCCAGAGCAATCAGGCAAGAAAAAGAAATAAAAGGAATCCAAATAGGGAGGGAAGAAGTGAAACTCTCGCTGTTTGCACACAACATGATCTTATATATAGAAAACTCCAAAGAATCCATTGGAAAACTCTTAGACGTAATCAACAACTACAGCAAAGTTGCAGGGTATAAAATCAATTTGCATAAATCAGTAGCATTTCTATATTCTAATAATGAACTAACAGAAAAAGAACTCAAGAACATAATACCATTCACAATCGCAACAAAAAGAATAAAGTACCTTGGGGTAAATTTAACTAAGGAAGTGAAGGACCTATATAATGAAAATTACAAGGCCTTTCTGAGAGAATTGGATGACGACATAAGGAGATGGAAAGAGATTCCATGTACATGGATTGGAAGATTAAACATAGTTAAAATGTCCGTTCTACCTAAAGCAATCTACAGATTCAATGCTATCCCAATCAGAATCCCAATGACATTCTTTACAGAATTAGAACAAAGAATCCTAAAATTTATATGGGGCAACAAGAGACCCCGAATTGCTAAAGCAATCCTGAGAAAAAAGAACAAAACAGGAGGCATCACAATCCCTGACTTCAAAACTTACTACAAAGCTACAGTAATCAAAACAGCATGGTACTGGTACAAAAACAGGTGCACAGATCAATGGAACAGAATTGAAATCCAAGGAATAAAACCACACATCTATGGACAGCTAATCTTCAACAAAGGAGCTGAGAGCATACAATGGAGAAAAGAAAGTCTTTTCAACAAATGGTGCTGGGAAAACTGGAAAGCCATATGTAAAAGAATGAAAATTGACCATTCTTTTTCACCATTCACCAAAATAAACTCAAAATGGATCAAAGACCTAAAAGTGAGACCTGAAACCATAAGGCTTCTAGAAGAAAACGTAGGCAGTACAGTCTTTGACATCAGTATTAAAAGGACCTTTTCGGACACCATGTCTTCTCAGAGAAGGGAAACAATAGAAAGAATAAACAAATGGGACTTCATCAGACTAAAGATCTTCTTCAAGGCAAATGAAAGCAGGATTGAAACAAAAAACCAACCCACTAACTGGGAAAAAATATTTGCAAGTCATATATCTGACAAAGGCTTAATATCCATAATATATAAAGAACTCTCACAACTCAACAACAAAAAATCAAACAACCTGATCAAAAAATGGGCTGAAGACATGAACAGACATTTCTCCAAAGAAGATATACGGATGGCCAATAGGCACATGAAATGATGCTCATCATCGCTGATCATCAGGGAAATGCAAATCAAAACTACACTAAGATATCACCTTACACCCATTAGAATGACAAAAATATCTATATCTAATAGTAACAAATGTTGGAGAGGTTGTGGAGAGAATGGAACCCTCATACACTGCTGGTGGTAATGCAAACTGGTGCAGCCACTATGGAAAACAGTATGGAGATTCCTCAAAAAATTAAAAATAGAACTACCGTATGACCCAGGCATTCCACTACTGGGTATCTATCCAAAGAGCTTGAAGTCAGCAATTCCAAAAGTCCTATGTACCCCAATGTTCATTGCAGCATTATTTACAATAGCCAAGACATGGAGGCAACCTAAGTGCCCATCAACAGATGATTGGATAAAGAAGATGTGGTATATATATATACTGGAATACTACTCAGCTGCAAAACAGAACAAAATCATTCCATTTGCAACAACATGGATGGACCTTGAGGGAATTATGTTAAGTGAAATAAGCCAGATAGAGAAGGACAATCTCTGTATGACTCCATTCATATGAGGAATTTAAAAATGTGGACAAAGAGAACAGATTAGTGGCTACCAGGGGAGAGGTGGGG